>NC_063170.1:10313734-10488734 GCF_023159225.1 Perognathus longimembris pacificus
CCTCATCTAATCCTGAATTCACTCTGGGAATAATGCTGTTTTATTTAGGAGGGAAAGAAAATACATTTAGAAAAATCGGGGGGTTTCCTCTCTATGAGCCAAATCTGGTTTGCCATTCAAACTTTTCCTGGCTGCTTTGCCATGCTGGACAGCTGATCAATAAAGGCAAGTCCAGCCGGCTTTGCTACAGGTTTCACCAGTCAGCACTTACAAAACCTTTGTCATTTTCTAAAAATAAAAAAGCTAAAAGTTATTGTAGAAGAAGGGGCTTTTTTTTGTCCCCTACACAATGTGTCTTTTGTGAGGTTAATGCCATTCTGGGCTCTCGATAGCCCTGGACAATGGGAACTCGCCAGGAGCTTTCGAAGACTCTGGCTTTTTTCTTTCTTGCTTTTTTTTTTTTTTTTTTAAGGGAAGGATGAAACATTCCTACAGTCCAGATACAACCTCTACTTTGATTAAATAAATATTTATCTTTATTATAGCCATTGTATATTTCTACCTCCAGTTTGTCCAGTTTCTGATTATTATTTTAAATTTCTCATTGGCAACAGTTAATCTTTTCTCTCTCTCTCTTTTTCCCCCTTTCAGTCCAAAGTGCAGGTCAGTGTAAAATGTAGCTGACTGAAGGAAGACTGGTAAATTCTGAATTTTTCCATAATGCATCAGGTAAGGAAAATTGTTCAGACCTTCAGGAACATCTGTGCTTTGTATTTATCTGTCTTCACCGATCTTCATAAAGCTGTTTATTTTTTTCAAAGATGTAGCAGAATTAAATTGTTCCTTGTAGATCTTGGAAAGTCACTTAAATACTATGTGTTTATTTTCTTTTAAAATGTAAACAGTAGTAGAAGTGAACTTGTGCCTTGTTTTTTATATAAAAATGACTTGGAGAAAGTCAATATCTCCATGGATATAAACTATTTGGGGGAAAATTCTAGATATAAATGTATTTTATGTTGCAATATAGGAAATGTCAGCTTAATCTGGTAAATACTTATGCTAATTTTACTGAGTGAATTCGTTATAAGGAGGAGAGGTACCAAGCGTGTATGATTGAATAATACTTAGATGATAATCCAGCATCTTTATGGATTATTCTATGCACAAAATTGGAAGGGAAAAAAACATCCAAGAAATTCAGATTCTGAATCCTTCATTTAACTAACAAGGGGGTAGAAAATTTTAGACAACCCTTTATAAAATATTTACATTGAGGAGGGAAAGTAGAACATAGGGTGAATATTGTATTGATGTATGCCTTTCTCTTCCTGGATATTACATATATGCATCTATAATATGTAATGAATGGATGGATATATAAAAACCACAAAGATATATGCATAAAGGGGTACATAAATACATTTGAATGACTCAGATGTCTTTGCATCTGTGTGGGTGTGTGAATATATATGTGCACACACACACACACACAAGGTGCACAGAAACGCAGGTACCTAACCAGGGCTACAGCAGGGCTCTCTCGCTGGGGGGTTGTTTCCAGATGGCTTTGAAGCCACTTCTGTAAATATGACATAGCAATGTTGGTTTAATGATGCACATGTGGAGGGTGAATTTGAGGATGAATCTGTTTCTTTCCCCCCCACCCCCCCGCAATTTTTAGAATAGGAGGTTGCAATGTGAGCAGCTCTCATTCATTTGGTCCAGGGATTTAGAGGTGCAATGGGCCAGTCTTCAGAAAGAAGGGGAAATAAAGGAGTTATTAGGAGATGGCACTTGGAAAGAGCCTAGATCTGGGCCCTAGAATTTTTGTTTTTATCTTCAGGGAGATTGGGGACAGAGAAACAAAAAGAGTGGGGAGGGAAGGGAGAGGGGGAAAAAAAAAGAACACCCCCCTTCCCCCTGCGAGGAGACAGGGAAGGTTGAAAGGACGCCTCTCCGCACCACTCCAGCGCTTAGATCTAAGAGAAGGGTTGTGGGCGAGGAATGTTCTGGCCCCTTTTTGAATGCGTATTGTTATTCTAAGTCTATTGTATGTACGTGTTGCTGTCATTTCATTTGCCACGACAACATATGGATCCCATAAATACAGACATGCTGAAGTGCATCTTGCTGGGTAGTTAACACGATCCAAACATCCCTCCTCGATCCGCCAACTCTGGCTCTTTCCTTGAGCTCTCCCCGGGCAGCGCGCTCTGAGCCAACCTGCCCCGGTGCCCTCCCCTCCGTCCCCTCCCCTCCCCTCCCCAGGACCCTGCCTGCCCCCCCCCCTCACCCCCCACCCCAGGTCTCCAACGAAATCCAAGGTGCTTAGCCGAGGAGGAGGCCAGCCGTGCGGCGCGCGGTGAGAGGCGCTGCGGCCGGCGGCCCAGCCTCGGAGCGCCCGGGGAGGGAAGGGTTAAGTCGCCCAAGCGCAGGGAAGGGGCTGTGTTCATCTCGCAGAGAGGTGCAGCCACCGGCTGCTGTGATTTAGGGGTCAAGTCCGAGATCACCTTTCTCCTGCCTCTGGAAATGGCAGAAGATGAGGTGGGGAGGGGGTGGGGGGGATGGGGGGGGGAGCGGCTGCAGCCAGGCGCAGCACGTGGCGCTTCTCCCAGCCCCCCGGCCCACCTCTTGAACCCCAGACAAATGGGACAGTTCCCTCCTCTCTCAGAGGTGTGTGTGCGCGCGGGTTTCCTGAGCATCCGAAGGACTCCATCCACGGCTCTAGCCCATGGTTGTACCACGGTGCCTGGAGGAGACTGTTCCACCAAACCGCAAAGTTTGGTTTCCAAGAATCGAGTCGGGAACACAGAGCAGCTGAGTGGAGGTTAAAAAAAAAAAAAGAAAAAGAATGAATGCCCCCTGTTTAAAAAAAAAAAAACAACAAAACAAAAAACAAAACGAGGATGCCCTAACAAGATGAGAGATGCTGAATATGGCTGCCAGCCCCTCCTCGTGCCCCTCCTCAGCGGAGGTACACAGTGGCGCCAATTCCGTGCAGCTTTTGGCGTAGTGCCTACAACTCTTGGTGGAGGAGTTTTCTTTTCCCCTAACTCCAGCAGCCCAGAGAATGCTTTTGTCAAAATATTTCTTCACGCCTTAAAAGATAACCAAAAAAAAAAAATCACATTCAGATTTGTTTCTGAAGTGTTTGACGAGAAAAGAGCAAATATCTGAAGTCTTCTTTTGGTGGTTGCTGTGGGGGGAGGGGCTGTATGGGGGGGGCAGAGTTGTGGCTCTCAGTACCCCAGTAACATCAGGGGTGCCAGTTGGGTTCTTGGTACCCACACAAAGGGCTTTAGGTGAGATTCGGCTTGCCAGGTCCACCTCTATGAGGCTAGATAGAACCAGGATAGCTCTTCTGGAAACATACTCCAAGGTGGGGGAGAGAGAAGAACTGGTTTGACATGACCGAGAGAAGGGGGAACTAGACCTCAGGAGGACCCCCCAGACAGGTGGGGGGCAAAGAGAGGCTAGCAAGAGTAAAGTAAGGCTCTGCTCTGCTCTGCCTAGAGGTTCCTTCCAACCACTGGGGTGACCCGGTGAATCAGCCCCCCAACAAGAGCCTGGGCTTTCAGGGCCAAGAGCAGACCTGCTGCTGGTCCAGAAGGCAGCTGAGGTCTGTCTGCCTTCCCAGCCCTGCTGCCCCTAACCCTGCCTCAGCCTCTAAACCACAGCAGTCCAACCCAAGGGGCCACTGGGATCTAGAAAGGCTTCACCCCTGGGGCGAGGGGGAGGGAGGAACAAACCTTCTTCTTCTTCTTCATTTTCTTTTGAACTCCTGATTCAAAAGAGATCATAACCTAGTCTTGAGTGTCATTCCCAGTACATGAATCGTGGGTATGCTTCATTCTTTCTTTTCTTTTTTCTTCTCTCCTCTCCTCTCTCTCTCCCTCCCTCCCTCTCTCTCTCTCTCTCTCTCTCTCTCTCACTCCCCTATTTCTCAGAAGTGACACTTTTAAAGAATTAGCCCCAAAATGCGAAGGAGTGCAGGAGGGGGGGCATCTCTGGAGGAGGTCTTGGTGATAAAGCTCATCCTTCATTTCCAATGCCGTTGTGAAAGTGCAGGGCAATTAGTGAGTTCCAGGGTTTGAATTCGATTCCCAGTTTCCTCTATACTTTTTGCAATGGAAATCTGAAATCCAGCCTGGGGAACTGTAGGTGTCCCAGTGAGCGCGTGGCTCTCCCGGTGACTGCCAAGCGCTGGCTTCTCTTTGGTGACCTGGTACTAGGAAGTTTGCAACCACATCTAAAGCCTGGGGCGGGCGAAGAAGAGAAAGCACTAACCTCATCGAAACGCGACAAAGTGAACAACTGGAGAGCAGAAACCCTGGTCAGGCTATGTTCGCTTTACAGATTTCCAGGACATCACTTGGGGGAAATGATGGAGGCTTCTTCCTGCCTAAGGGGGGTGGGCAGAGAAGGGAGGAGCCCTAAAAGAGCTGGGGACCCTTGGAGGTGCACTAGTCTGCGAGAGGGCAACTAAGACCTGACTCCTAGTTTCACACAGCACACCAGGGCCGGCCTGGGGACACAGTGCCCGTCGTGGCACTTGCACTGCTGACACGCGTGTGCATTGCACTGTCAGAGGGGTGCGTGCCTGAACATTCCCCCGTGCATTTCTTGCAGGCATGGCTTGTTTAATAGCTAGAGAATTGCTTCAGCCCCCTCCCCTTCCTTTTGGCTGAGAAATAGAAAAAGGCATCTATATCGTGTGCATGCTCTGCAGAAACATATGCATCTTTTTTTTTCCTTGAGAAATACCTAGCGCCATAATATTTCTGATTTAAGGGGTGAAGGAAACCTTTGAAGTGAAGGAAACCAGTGGGAGACGAACTAGCTTTTCCTGAGTGTGTGTGTGTATGTGTGTGTGTGTGTGTGTGTGTGTGTGTGTGTGTCCTCAAAGCCAGTAATGGGATTTAAAATGAGAGGCTCCCAGTTTTCAGCTTCCCCTCCCAACCTATGTCGCTTTCTTTGCCCAGAAAACCTCTGCCATAAGTGACTGCACGTCTAAGGAAAGGGTTTAAAGAAAAACGGGGTTCGGAGCGCATCAACTTTCTCCCCTCCCCCCGTCTCTCTCTGTTTCTCTGTCTCTGTCTCTCTCTCTCTATGAAGTTTTTTTTATTATTATTCCAAGGACAATTTAAGCAACAAACGACATCGAACAGTTATTTCCAAAGCAAAAGCAAATTTCCAATTCGTTTGTTCCCTGTTCTTAGAACTAGAGAAAAAGGCGAATCCAATGTTGCGGCGGGGCGCAGAAGGCACGAAATTTGGAGCCGGTGTTTGGTGGAGGCTGGCGGGTGGAGGTTAGCGCGAGGCACCGCGGTTGCAAGGAGTGGGGTGGGAGCTAGGCCTGGGGTAGACAGGAAAGGGGGGGGTCCCCCAGCTGGGCGGCCTAGGGGCCACAGCCTGGGTGAAGGCTGCGGGCAGGGCCCTGGCCCCCAGTGGGCTGGGGCGCGCCGTCAGCGCCCCGGAGCTCCGCGGGGCAGCGGGGACCTTCGACGCCACTTTCCTGGGGCCTGGGTAGGGTCGGCCCTTTTTCCGTCTGCTCTCCGCGCCCCCTCCCCCGTCCCGTGAATTGGGCATTGCAAACAAACAAGCACATGGCGGGGTGCCTTCGCCTGCCTTCCCCACTCGTAGTCCCCAAGAAGGGTGACCTCTCGAATCCCGACGGTTTCCGGGAGGCGCTGAGCTCGCGCCTCGTGTCGGACACACCCCACCCCAGGTCGGGACATCTGCTTCCCGCTCGGGCTCCCCACGAGGACCCTAGGGCTCTCCGGCCCCCGGAGACCCGGGCTGGGGCGCCGGGGCCCGCGCGGAGCCGCTGCCGGGGACCCTGGCGTCCCTAGCAGGTGCGCGCCCCGCACGGTCCCGGGCCAGCCAGGGCGGAGCCACCGGGTCACCCCCGGCTCCCTGGCAGGGGCGGGGAGGGGGGCAGAGAAACCACCAGGCCGGAGATCGGGGCCCTGGCAGGCGCACGGGGGAGCGAGGGCTTGGCCGCGGCCGCGCCCCGGGCCCCAGGCCCGCGCCTTCCTCCCCCTGGCCGCTGACTCGCCCGTCGCGGCCCTGGGCGGGTCGGCTGCTTTTCAGCCACCTTCGCCTGGGGGCTTCTTTGGGGCCACGGCGCGCGTCTCAGCCCTGCCCCGCGGGGCGCGGATGTGGGAGTACCCAGAAGGGAGCCCAGACCCGGTGCTGGACGCCCCCCGGGGCGAGTCCCTCCCAGCCCCGGCCGGGGGCCGCAGGGCGGTTCTGCAAGCCTCGGCCTCCAGAACGGAGCTGGGGTGGAGGATGGAGAACCCCGGGGCCCTGCTCGCCCCGGGGGCCGCCCAGAACCCTCACTGGCCACGGAGGTTGGGAGTGAATGTTTAGGTTAGCAGCAGGCCGACTAGGGGGGCCGCCTGCGAATGCAGGTTTGCGTCTGCAGGGCGCTCCGTGCTTCTGCTTTGGGGGGGAAGAAAAGGGAAAGCGGACGATCCGCGCCGACCCTCTTCCCGCGGCGTGAAGAATTGCTCATAAGGACACTTGGATGCCAAAGGTTAAACTTACGGTCTTCTGGGAAGGGCTTCTTGCCAACTGGAAGGGTGATGGGTGCCCTCTGCCACAGGCCCTAGGCCACCTCACCCGTCCCCCATCCCCACCCCCAGGCCATCCATGGACTAAGGGACTGCGCCTGTCAGCCACCGGAGCCCCTCCAGGAAGTCCTGCTTCCTAGTCACCCCTGTAGCTATGTGTGTCTCCATTTGCCCGGGGGGCTCTGCTCCTTGGGTTCCAACTAGTTCCCCTGTAGAAGTGGGGTGAGTCTACTTCCCCATCAGAGGCCCGGCTACTGCCGGTGCCCTGTTGGGGAGATAACATCTTCCTTCATCTCTCTGCTCTGGACATTTGGCTGCCGACACGCCGCCGCCCCCCCCCCCCTCCCCAAAGCTTGGCACAGGGAATAAAACAAAGCTAATACCTCCAACTCAGTGCCCAGCCTTGGCCTGGGGTGCAGGGAGCCACTCACTGGCTGTAAGGGGGCAGGGGTAGGCAGGCCAGGGGTTAGGCGAGATACTTCCCCTAATCAATAACAATGGGGGGTGTCTCTCTGGGAGAGATCCCGCTGTCCCCAGGGGAGCCTGGGCCTAGTGAGACCTCTTCTCCCTCTCTCGGGCCTCCTCACCAGTGATGGCTCCATTAGCACACCTGGAAGGATTTTCTAGCAGATCAGTTTGTGCTGAGCCAGTCAAGCTGCCCGATTCTCTTCCTCTCCCTGAAGGCCTCACATTTGCTGAGCACCAATAACAAACACCAGATGTGTAATAGGGTTCAGTCCTCCCAGAGGCCCTAGAAGACTGGCAGAGCTTTAGTCCCATCATGTATAAGAGCAACATCACACTCAGAGAAGTCAAGTTATTCCCTTAAGGTTGCACAGCTTTAAGGCCGTTCAGTTAGAAGCGGCAGTCAAGCTTTAAACCCCTTGCCTCTCTCATCAAGGTCAAGAAGAACCACAGGACCCAGGGGAAGAGAAAAGACAGGGGCAAAGCAGCTGGGCTGAGGGAAAGGAAAGAACGTTATTCTGGGAAGTGTCTCTGGTTTCAGGGCTGAGATTCCAAGGTGGGAGACAAGTCACTCGCATGCATGGAGGGTGTTCTGTAATTGGAAAAAAGATAGAAACTATGAACAAAACCCTCGGATGGCAGAGACATATTACAACTTGCTGAAAAGATTGCCCGCTAGACCCAGATTCACCATCCTGCACTGTTCTACGAACAGGATTTTTCTTCCTGGACCGTTTTGTTTTTCTTTGTAAATTTTCTTACTGTCTGAAGCTGAGACAAGTTCCTTATTTCTGTGAGTCAGCAGAGCTAACAGGAAGAGGTGATCAGGTGACTGACCACTCATGAAAAAATATTAGGAAATCCAGCAGACTGGGAATTTAAAAAGCTGTGAGATCCCAGAAGCAAGCCCTTTGGGCCCATGGCACACTGATGCTGGCTGTTGTGGGTCCTATGGTAGAGAAGGGGAATGCATGTGGTGGCAGGCCTACAGCCCCCTCCGAATGAAAAACCTGTCTGCTTTACCCAGACTGAGGTTTAGCTGTGTCAGTCTTCTGCCAATAAAGCCCTGGACCTCTGGGTGGTTCCGCAGAGTTTGACCACATGGGTTGGGCTCCCTACACTGAGTTCAGCTGGCTAATGGGAAGGGATACTGCACAAGTGTGTGTGTGTGTGTGTGTGTGTGTGTGTGTGTGTGTTGCTGGGCAGGCCAGGCCAGGCCCACACGGAGGGTTGCTGAAAGCCTTGTTAAGGAAGTACTTCTGACTAGGCAATCCAATTACATAATACTGCAAAAATAACTCTGGGCCGGGAGTCGTGTCAGAGTGACGCAGGTTGTTAACAGACAGCAGTATCAAATGTCTAGGATCCAACCCAAGGCTGAAAGTACACTTGTGTGCAACGAGTGGCACCCTACCTGCCCCCCCTCCCGCCCCCAGGGCCTGTCAAGAGAAGTTAATGGAGGCTGGAGTGGGGCAGAAGAAATAGTATTGATGCAACATGTCCTCCTCTGTTTTTTCTCTCAGGTGCAACGAAAGCCAACTGTTGGATTCAGTTATATTCTGCCAAGTTCTAAGTCCATCGACAAAGACACAAACATCTCAGCAAATGAGCTTCCAATTGTTCCCCACTACAAATTGATCGGAGAGGGCTGAGGAAAATGGATGAGGGCAAGAGAGAATCAGGAATAAGAGAAAAACAGAGAGGGGTTTCATGCTTTGGGCTGTTTTCCTCCAGGTGTGTGTCGAGGGGGGCAGAGACACTGGGGTTTGAACTCAGGACCTCACACTTGCTTGGTAGGTGTTCTGCCACTTGAGCCAGACCCTCACTCTTTTTTGTGCTATAGTTTGGTGGGATTTTTTTTTTCTGGTACTGGATCTTGAACTCAGGGCCTAGGCCTTGCTCAGCTGGCCCACTACCACTTGAGCCACACTTTCAGCCCAGTTTTGAGGGTTATTTGGAAGATAGAGTCAAAAGGACTTTTCTGCCCAGGCTGGCTTCAAGCTGGGATATACTCAAGATTACAGATGTGAGCCACCAGCACCTGGACAGCTGTAGTTGTTTTTGGGATAGAAGTTCTCATGTTGGGCCCAACCTGAATCATAATCCTCCTATTTGTAACTTTCAGGTAGCTGGGGTGATAGATACATATTATCATGCCCAGATGATTAGCTGAGATGAGGATCTCACTAACTCTTTGCCTGGGCTGGCCTTGAACCTCAGTCTTCATGATTTCCTGAGTAGTTAGGATTACAGATGTGAACCAGGACACCTGGCTTGTGTTTTGTTTTGTTTTGGCAGGAGTGACCCACTGATCTCACTTTGCCTGGCTCCACAGATCAGAAACCTGTGTCCTGAAAAAACAAACCCACAGTTGAATGTCCCACTTCTCACAGTCTTTGGACAAGTTTCTACGAGGACAGAAAATGATGATCGAATTAGAGGGTGTACATTTAATCCAAAATCATTCCAAGAATGACTTAACTGAGATACTTCATCATGAATGCACAGGCTCTATTTCCAGGAATTTGAACTTTCAACTTGTCAACTGGCATTTTGGATCTTAATGGGCTCCAAGCAAAAAGAAAGAAAGAAATTCACCGGAAGTCATTGAAACTCATTGTCTCCCCCGGCCCCCCCCCCACTTCTATCATTTTGTGAAGCCTTGGTTCCCCTTCTTGTGAACTATATCTGACTCCTTTATTAAATGCATAGTGAGTATTTTCTGGTTCTTAACATTGATAATGGCAGCAGCTGACCCTTCCATTCTGAATGGCAGCCTTAATCACTGTCCTTAAATCTAAGTCCCTATCACCCACCCCAATGCTCACAGCCTCTCACCTTAGCCTGATCGCCATCCCCACCTTTATTCTTAAAAAAAAAAAGAAAGAAAATCAAATAGCTTTCCCTCCTTGAGTCACAATCCTTGGCCTCTCTCTCTCTCTCTCTCTCTCTCTCTCTCTCTCTCTCTCTCTCTCTCTCTCTCTCTCCCCACACACACAGATTCCACTCAGAGCCCTCTCCTCCCAGCAGGGGCTGCCTTTATGGAGTCTATTTCCAGTCTGTTTACCTGGCAGGGACCACGTGACCACCCAGAAGGAAATGCTGACGTCATTTTCTCTCTCACTCACACACACACATCACACACACGTGTGTGCAGCCTGCTCCCAGCCATTCCCATATCCATCCTCCCACCTCCCCCAGCCTGCGCCCGCCCCTCCCCCAGCCCCCCTGCGCCGCCCCCCCCCCCCCCCCCCCCCCCCCGCGCTTCAGCCACTTATTTCTGTCTCCTGCCACACTTCCCTTTGTGTTCCTTTATCCTCCTGGGCTGCTCTCACACGCACTGTCCTGCCTCCACGGCCCTGTGCCCACGCTCACGCGCGCGTGCGCTCAGCCCAGGCACACACGTGCACACGCTCGCTTTGCAAGAGGAGCGCGGAGGAGACCCCTTTACCTTCTCCACACAGCCTTTCTTCCTCTTTCAGTCTCGGTCAGTGGCCATGGAGGCTTGGCTGCGTTTAAAAAAAAAAAACAACACAAACAAACCACATACTTCCTTTTTATTTTTCCTCTATAGATTTGAGATTTCTATATTAGAGAGAGAGATAGAGGAAGGGAGGGAGGGAGGGAGGGAGGGAGGGAGGGAAGGAAGGAAGGAAAGAAAGAAAGAGGAATCTGGAAAGCCCAGAAAATCTTCCAGGGCTAAGGGGGAGGAAGGTCGGCAAAGCAAAGGTTGCTAGGGCCAGTCCGCTAATCAATGAATTAAGTTCAGCCTTTTTTTTTTTTTTTTTTTTTTTTTTTTTTGCCAGTCCTGGGGCTTAGACTCAGGGCCTGAGCACTGTCCCTGGCTTCTTTTTGCTCAAGGCTAGCACTCTGCCACCTGAGCCACAGCGCCACTTCTGGCCATTTTCTGTATATGTGGTGCTGGGGAATTGAACCCAGGGCCTCATGTATAGGAGGCAAGCACTCTTGCCACTAGGCCATATCCCCAGCCCCTTAAGTTCAGCCTTTTCTGGTGCAGGCTGCAGGCCTGCATTTGCTTTACAGGCCAGAGGCATACCATTCCCAACCCCCCCCCCCCACACACACACATAGCCAGATTTAGGGGCCTCAGCAACTCTTGGCCTTGTGCAGAGGGGTGACATGCAACTCAGTCCTGTTTTTGTCGAGCGAGGGGTGAAGGAAACTTGGTGAGGAGGCCTCTCTGCCAGGGACCTTGAGCGCTGCAGGCATGAAAAGGGGCCTTGTGGGTTACTTAAGGTGCCTGGGTCAATGGATTATTGACAAGAGGTCCCTGGTCATGGGGCTCTGGTCCAGCTGCTCCCAGGGAGCTCCCTTGGTGCATGTGGGCACAAGGCCAAAGCTAGTAGTTTGGAGGAAATGTTTAATAAAGATGTGGGAGCCTCCATCTGTGTATTTATTCTCACAGAAAGGTAGAGATAAGGTGTCCCTGGAAACAGCTTCAAAAACAGCGAGCAAGGTAGTGAGACTAGTGGGAGAATGGAAGGAACAACTCTCCGGGGTAAGGGGCAGATTCCAGTCACCTGTCCTTTTGCTCCAACTTCCTACCCCAGGTTTTTATCTGGGCGCAGGGCAGGAGAGAAGAGCAGCAGGCATGACCAGGTCAGGGGAGACCATTAAGTAATCATTATTTAGGTGTGAACTCATAATCCCTAACACTTTCAAGTGGAGCTGGAGAGGCATGAATACTTTCACAGGTGTGTTTTCCTCCGGATTGAATGGAAAACCCCACATACAGCTTTCTACTAGAAGATCTTAATAAGACCCAGAGATGGGACTTTGAACATCAAATACTGGTCTTCAGTGTTTCCTAAGAAATACTTCTAAACTGGGTGTCAGTGTCTCATACCTGTAACCCTAGCTTCCTCAGGAGGATGATATTTGAGGATTGTGGTTTGAAGCCAGACTGAGCAGGAAAGTCAGAGAGACTCTGTGTGTGTGTGTGTGTGTGTGTGTGTGTGTGTGTGTGTGTGTGTGTGTGTGTACCTGCCAGTCCTGGGGCTTGAACTCAGAGTTTGGGTGCTTTCCCTGAGCTTTTTTGCTCAAGGCTAGTGCTCTATTACTTGAACCACAGCTCTACTACCAACTTTTTGGTGATTTTTGGAGATAAGAGCCTCATGGACTTTTCCTGCCCAGGCTGGCTTCCAATCTGGATCTTCAGATCTCAGCCTCTTAAGTAGCTAGGATTACAAGTGTCAGGCCATGGGTACCCAGCTCCACGAGATTCTTACCTCCAATAAACTGTGAAAAAAAAATAAGGCAGAAGTGTTTGAGCACTAGCCTTGAGCAAAAGCAGCTCATGGACAGTGCTCAGGCCCTGAGTTCAAGCCCCACAATCTGTACACACACATATACATACATACATACACATGAACATGAAGAAGAAGGAGGAAGGAGGTGGAAGAAAAGGAAGAGGAAGAGAAGGAGGAAGGGGGAAGAGGAGGAGGAAGAGGAAGAAAGAAGAAGGAAGAGGAAGAGGAGGAGGAGGAGGAGGAGGAGGAGGAGGAGGAGGAGGAGGAGGAGGAGGAGGAGAAATAAAAGAAATACTTGTTCTGTACCAGTTAAATGGCTCTGGCAGCCAGTCAGGAAAAAGAGTACAGTTATTATGAGGTTACCTTCTGGAACCTGTTGGCTCAGAAAGGTACAAAGACAGCCAAGGGAGTCAAGCTCATCAGGATCTAAACTTTTTGAGACAGGCTGGGCAGCTAGAACTTTCTATGGGTCTTAAGTATTTTGTTCATGTTCTAATTTTAAACTTCCAAAATGTCATCAGCCAAAGACTTGATTGGTCTGATGGTAAATTAATGATTTAGGGGGGTGGATTTTAAATTCAAACAGAAGTTGTGTTGGAAACTTTCAATGTCATTCTTATTTCTTTTTTCTTTTTGTCGTCCTGGGGCTTGAACTCTGGGTGCTGTCCCTGAATTCCTTTTGCTCAAGGCTAGCTTGCTACCATTTGAGCTACAGTGCCACTTCTGGTTTTTGTTTGTTTGTCTTGTTTTTTTGGTGGTTTTTTTTTGAGTGGTTTATTGGGAATAAGAGTCTCATGGACTTTCCTGCCTGGGCTGGCTTCACACTGTGGTCCTCAGATCTCTGCCTTCTGAGTAGCTAGGATTACAGGTATGAGCCACCAGTGCCCCGTAGCTTATCCATCTGGTTATTTACAGAACTCTTGCTAGATTAAAAATAAAACTAGGGTACAAGTCTCATACTTTAACTGTGGATTTGAAAAGCTTCTGTCAGTGGATCCTTTATTACCCAATCCTCATCTTTTGTTGTTGTGTTTTGGTCAAACTAAAGATTAAAAAAAAAGTAACTGTCAGAGAGGTAGGTAGTAGGCAGCATGAAGAAAAATATGGAGGAGGAGGAGGAGGAGGAGGAGGAGTTTGGTGTGGGAATGTGGCTTAGTGGTAGAGCGCTTGCCTAGCATGCATGAAGTCCTGGGTTTGATTCCTCAGTACCACATAAACAGAAAAAGCCAGAGGTAGCACTGTGGCTCAAGTGGTAGATCTCTAGCCTTGAGCAAAAGGAAGCCAGGCACAGTGCGTAGGCCCTGAGTTCAGCCCCAGGACTGGCAAAAAACAAAACAACAACAAAAAAGAACAACAAGGGCTGGGGATATAGCCTAGTGGCAAGAGTGCCTGCCTCGGATACACGAGGCCCTAGGTTCGATTCCCCAGCACCACATATACAGAAAACGGCCAGAAGTGGCGCTGTGGCTCAAGTGGCAGAGTGCTAGCCTTGAGCGGGAAGAAGCCAGGGACAGTGCTCAGGCCCTGAGTCCAAGGCCCAGGACTGGCCAAAAAAAAAAAAAAAAAAGAACAACAAGAAAAAGTTCTAGGCCTTTTGCCATGACACTCCACTTTGGAGGGATCTGGAGAGGGCTGTGTAGAGTCTTTCCATGGTCCCGGTGTCTATCTCAGGTTCTCTTCCTCAGGTGGACCCTGTGCTTGGTCCACTGTTGGAGCTGACTTCACCTAGCCATTCCTATTCAGCTCTCCATCACTACACAGCACCAAAAAAGCATCAACCACAACCATTCCTTTCACTTTTCCATGCCAGGGATGACATGGAAATGCATATGCATTGACGAATATATTTGCATTCATGTTATCGGCCCCACCTGCTTCCCTAGAGGAGAGGCACCGTGTGGACTATGCCTGGCACAGCTAATTGGTACTCAGGGATGTGCCTTTGAAGAGGATAATGATAATGATAATGACAATGATGACGACAATGATGACAGTGGTGACGACACTGAATTGCAAATGATTCTAGGATAAAGACAGTTCTGGTCAGAGAAATATGCTTAACCCAGACAGAATATGTGAATGCATACAGTTTAGAACTTCCACTGAGTATTTCACTATAATCTGGCTCTCTCTGTTGTTTTTTTTTAAAAGCTTGATTATTATTATTTATTTAAAAAATGTAATCTCTGCTGCTGCTAAGAATGTGGATTGGATGAAAATGCCATAACAATAAGAAAAGGTGGATTGATCATTCTTTTTTGTCATTGGATATGATGTATACATAGTGATACACACACACACATATCTGTTTTTTCACATTACTGGGGTTTGAACTCAGGGTTTTATAGTTGCTAAATAAGCACTCTATCACTTGAATGAAGCCTCCAACTCTTTTTTAGTCTATTTTTTAGATAGTTTTTGCCTAGGATACTTGACCACCACCTTCCTATCTTCATTATCCTAATACATGGGATTATGAATGTGTGCCACTATGCCCAGTCCCATTTCCTGGTGTATATTTTAAGACATCTGATTTACAGCCCAGTGCTGGTGGCTCATGCATGTAATCCTAGCTGCTCAGGAGACTGAGGTCTGAGAATTGAAACTTGAAGTCATTTGGGGAAGGGAAATCTATGAGACTCTACTACACTACCAAAAAAGATAGAAGTGGAACTGTGGCTCAAATGGTAGAGTGATAGCACTGAGCAAAAGAAACTCAGAGATAGCACCCACTCACGGACCTCAAGCGCCAGGACTGGCACAACAAAAGAAAACTAAGAAAACAACAACTTAGAGAGTGGGGGGGAAAATCAACCAAAGCCTACCATCTTGTCTTAACTCTGCCACTAAGAGTTGATGCCTCTAGCAAGGTCCTTAATCCTTAGAGTGGCTTTTTCTCTCCTTGTAAATGCAGATAACAGTACACACTCACTGGGTTGTTGGTGGATTAAATGAGATAGCAGGTATAAGATAGCTAAGACAATGTACATGGTAGGGATTTGATAATGATTAATCATATCTTGATAATATTGACCTATGGGCACTGCAGGGATGGAGTGTGAAGATTGAACATGCAACCTAAACAAATATAAGATGTTCCTTGTAGGTCTTCACAGGTTCTGGGTTTAATGTGTTAGTGTTACAAAATGGAGAAGGAGATGAAGGTAACATTATCAAGGACAAACTCTCTTTGTATCTAGATACCTGCCATAAGGTTTCTGATTCTGTGGAATGCAAGTAGATGCCCGTGGGACTGCCTCATGAAAGGCCTTGTGAAGATTAAAAAGGTGTTGTGTAGTTTAAAACTATACAAGTCAGACACTGGTGGCTCATGCCTGTGATCCTAGCTTCTACTCAGGAGGATGAGATCTGAGAATCACTGTTCAAAGCCAACCCAGACAGAAAAGTCCAATTAACCACCACTCTCCAATTAACCACCAAAACCCAGAAGGGGAGGTGTGGCTCAAGTGGTAGAGCGCTTGAAAGAGGAAAAATAAAGCCAAGTGAGCAGCAAAGCCTTGATTTCAAGCATAGTACCTGAACAACAGTGACAATAACAACAAGCAACACCAAACACCAACAAATCACACGATGGTTATTGAAGCGTTTGAACTTGAGCAGAACAGATCATTCCAAAAGTAACGTCATTGCTAATTACTAGTAGTACACGCCATCCTAAACCAAAATAGAATTTCCAGAGGCGTCTTTCCCTTTAGGAATGGACAGAGAATGTCACGTATTTCCACACATTTCACTTGCTTTTCAGGGTTACTGTTTCTTCTTATTTTTGTCTCTCTCGTTGGTGATGGAGAAGCCATTCTTGGGGGAGTTTTCAGAAAGATGTAAAAGCCAGGCATATACATGATCCTGAACAGAATTTACTTTATTGCATTATATATATATATGTATATATCCCATCTTCTCAGCATATCTGAATAATCAAAACTATGAATGATAAATATGTCAAATCCATTCATCAAGATTCATAGGTTCCTTGGAGGAAATGTATCAATATTTCTTCCTCTTAGAGTGGGTCAGGTAACTTTCCCTCTGTCCCTAAATACAGAATAGGAGCTTGAATACCCTGTGGATATCTCATGCCAGTCTCCAAATTTTCAGAATTTATTGGCCAAGATGTTGGATGGAGCAGGTTCGAGCATCTTGCTAAATAAAATATAGATTACATTTATCATTTCCCCTCGATCTACTAAAATCTTGTTACTCTTTCATGGAAGGAAATGAATCAGCTTGACAGGACTTGTACTGTCAAGTGTTATAAATTCTCGACACTGTATTTGCTACAGATTATTCTAGAAATGATTTGGCAATCTTTTTTTTTTTTTTTTACCTCCATGGAAAGTTCCAGATTAGGGCATAACAAAGTTCCCTTTTTCTTTTCAGAAATAGAGGGATGAATCCTGTTCTCTTTCTGTCTTTCCAAGTGCTTACAAATGAAGTGGTTTTCTTTTAAGTTTAACCAACAGTAACGGCTGTTTTATGACCAACTTTCTCCTTAAAAAACAAAAACCCTACCTTAAAAAGAAAAGGTGTTTGTAATGATGCTTCTGGAATGTTTGAGTTACCATTTTAAGGGCCAGGAGTGGCTGTCCACACCTGTAGTCCAGCACTTCAGAGGCAGAGATAAGACAGCCTGAACAACATAGTGAGACCCAGTTTCAAAAACAAAAACAGCCTGGCATAGTGGTTTACACCTGTAATCCTAGCTACTCAAGAGGCCAAGATCTGAGGATCACAGTTCAAAGCCAACCCAGGTAGGAAAGTCCATGAGAATGTTATTTCCAATTAATCACCCAAGCAGTGGAGTTGTGGCTCAAAATGGTAGAGCACTAACCTTGAGCAAAACAAACAAACATAAAACCCAAAAACAAAACAACAGCAACAGAAAACTCAAGGAGTGCCCAGGCCCGGACTTCAAGCCCCAGGACCAACACACACACACACACACACACACACACACACACACACACACACACACTCTCTCTCTCTCTCTCTCTCTCTCTCTCTCTCTCTCTCTATCCAGTGACTTTGCATCTTTAACAATCAGCTCCTTTTTCCTATTCTGCCCTCAGTTTCACTGTACACCTTTCCTGGGCTCTAGAATACAATCCTACCAGGTCTGTTCATTCACGTACACATTTCATTTCTCCCCACTTCTTTTCCCCACACCCCACCTGCCTCCACCATTCCCCTATCTTTTTTTCTTTTTTTGGTTGGTCATGGGGCTTGAACTCTGGGCCTGGGTACTGTCCCTGAGCTCTTCAGCTCAAAGCTAGAGCTCTACCACTCAAGCCACAGCCCCACTTCCAATTTTCTGGTGGTTCATTGGAGATAAGAACCTCACAGACTTTCCTGCTCTGGCTGGCGAGCCACCTGTGCTGGGCTTTACATCATTCTTTTTCAGATCAGCATAGTTCAGTGATAGTGTTCAGCATGTACAAGGTCCTCGGTTCAATCGCAGTACCAAAACAAAAATAAAAACAAAAAAAGAATGATGTAAACATTTTCTCCAACCATACTTGAACCCTTTTAGTGCAGGGGATGGCTCTGACTATTCTAGAAGGAGGGTCATTATTTGGAGCCTAAATTGATTCCTCTGTAACTCCTGCCCACTTGGTCCTGGTGTCATTTTATGAGGCTGCACAGAGCTAGTTTAGTTCCCTGACTCAGATGACCTTTTTCTGTTCTGGCCTTCATCTCTCCCATCTCTCTGAACAGGGAACTGCCACTTCCTTCCACTGTTCTTCACATGACTTGGTTCTGCGTTCCTTTGCCTTCCTGTTTCCAGTTGGGCTATCTCAAAGAGTAACAAGCAAATGTCCATGTCTGCTGCTCCGTCTACTTCAGTAGACAGGGATTATCATTATTCTTTAATCAATACAGTGATGGGATCTTCTCCTTATTACCTCATATCTCTAAGACAGCAGTTTGTCTAGTATGGCCTGTGCAGTTCCTGCTAAAGAATGACCCACAGAGCTTGAAGTTATGGACTGGATGCTTATGCCTCCCCTAAAAGGAGGCCAGCATTGGGACTGAGTCTGGAGGCATTTTGACCTTGGACTTCCCAGCTTCCAGAACTGTGAGAAAGGAATGTATGTTACGTCAGCTGCTCTGTCTTCAGTGTTTGTTATAGCAGCCCAAGCTAAGATGTTGAATCAGTGCAAATTGTTGAACCCCACCTCCAAACTTGTTGAATTTGGTTATCTGGGGGTAGTATATGAAAATTCATTCTTTTATTTTTTTGGTGCCAGAGCTCAGGGCCTGGGGTACTATCCTTCTGCTTTCTCATTGAAAACTAGTGTTCTACTACTTGAGCCATCTAGCTCCACTTTCAGCTTTTGCTAGATATTGTGAGATAAGTGTCTCATGGACTATTCTGCCTGGGCTGGCTTCAAACCATAATCCTCAGAGCTCAGCCTCCTGAGTAGCTAGGATTCCATGTGTGAGCCACTGGCCTAGGGCTTGGGAATTCACATTTTAGACAAGTATCCTGGGTGGTTCTCAAATGCACATAAAAGTCAGAAAATAGAAATGATCCAAGACTCCCAATATCTCTTGCCAATCTTGGCCTCCTCTGCCCGTGTGTATGAAAATAGTTTTTAGATTATTTGATTAGGTAGTTATTTTGCCATACTCAAGATGCAACTCATCACCTTCTTCGTGGCAGGCAAGCATTCCACCAGTGAGCTACTATACAGCCGTCACTCTGTCAATAGTGTTTTGGATTTTTTTTTTTTAAGATTCAAAAGCAAGAACTTTCCATGTTCTTTTGTAATGTTTCTTCTGGCTAGATTTGTTGCATTGTGTTGATCTATCAGAAATCTTTTCAGTTCTTTCTTGATTCTACAAAATACTATCTCCATGACAAGTGCACATGGACTAAGACCCAGATCACAACATTACAGCACTAGGAATTTCTTCCATATTGATGTCAATTAACAGTCAACCAATTACTAGCAAGACAGCACTTCATTTTATGGGGGGGGGGTAGGGTGGGGGAGGGTGGTACTGAGGCTTGAACTCAGAGCCTAGGCACTATCCCTTTGCTTTGTCACTCAAGGCCTGGGCTCTACTGCTTGAGCCACACACCTCTACTGATGGCTTTTTGCTGGCTAACTGGAGATAAGAGTCTTAGACTTTCTTGTTTGGGCTGCCTTCCAACCTTGGTCCCCTGATCCCAACGTCCTGAGTATCTAGGATTATAGGCGTGAGGCACCATTGTCTGTCTCCTTGATCTTTGTCACCATGAGATATACAGACAAATTGCCATTTACCATATAAACAAACAAATATTTCACTGAATCATGGTTATTCCTTGTCTTCTACACTTCCCTGACCACCAGCTTGAGCCAATCCTGTCAAGTAAGGACATTTACACACTAATTCCAGAATCTGTGGCTAGACAATGAACTATAAGGTCACAGTCCATTCTCCCCAATGTCCTTGCTGTAAATCCTCTGGTCACAGTGGTGACAGGACCCCTGAGTCACCCATCACCAGTCTTCTGGTCCATATCTTGATTCTGCCACTAGACAAAGAGGCTTCAAACTCCCTGATGGTGTGTAAATGTTTCATGGTCACACCTGCAGCCTCTTACTCAGAACCTTTCCCTTGGATGAATGAATGAGCCTTACATGTTATATTTATTCCCCCAGACTTTATTTATTTATTTACTTATTTAGGTATTAAATGGAGGCCGACTCTACAGGGAACACTAGACATCTGTGCTTCTGAGGTGGGAGGGAAGTGAGGTGTCCAGACAGATTTCTACCGATTCCCACCAACTCTCTTAGCCACTGTTCATCTATATGAGCTCATTAAAATGAAGGCATTCTTTGAAGTGTGTTGAAAACACTGAGAAATGATGACATGGTTCCTGAAACACGACAACATTCCTAGAATCAGTGGGAAGAGTCAAATTAGATACAATAGGGTTTTTGTGTGTGTGTGTGTGTGTGTGTGTGTGTGTGTGTGTGTGTTTGATGGGCTGAATTCTAATGAGATCCCTTACAAGGACACAGATAAAGCGTATCACTAGGACAGGAGGTAGCTGGACAAGGAAATCTAGTTCTTCTCCCTACCACAGCTCCCTCCAGGGCATACCTGGAAATACACCAGAGTGAATTTCTGTGGGGATGATAAGAAAGTGTGAGCAATGAGAAGCCGAGACGTGGTTCAAATGGTAGAGTGCAAATCTTGAGGGGAATAGCCAAGCAAGAGTGGGAGGCCCTGGATTCAATAAACAAGCAAACAAACAAATAATTAACTAAAGCGAAAGGATGAGTGACTGTAAAGGAGTAGTAGAAAGTTTTGTGGTTTCCATGGGTCATGTAACTTTCCCTGTGGTCCTATTTTCCCCATTTCTTATTGGCTACCGAAGATTCCACAAATGCCTCCAGAACATTCTTTCATTGAAAAAGCCACAACCTCTGGGTTTACATATCTGGTGTAGGGCAGTGTTTCTCTGTCTCTGTCTCTGTCTCTCTCTTTCTCTCTCTCTCTCTCTCTCTCTTTGTGTGTGTGTGTGTGTGTGTGTGTGTGTGTGTGTGTATGAGAAAGAGAGAACAAAAGAGAAGGGGGAGGCAGATAGATGCAGAGACAGAGACAGCAAGTGACTCTTCCACACCTCTACCCCAGGGCTGGAGTACAAATATGTCTGGAGACATATTTGTTGTCTAGTTGATGAATCTGCTCTCACCCACAAGAGATACTCCTTCTGACAATAACTTGTCTGTCAAAATTCCAAGAGTAATTATCTTAATAAATATGTAAGTCAATAAGTATTCAGAAGCTGGGTACCAGTGGCTCATGCCTGTCCTCCTAACTACTTGATAGGTTGGGAATAGGAACATCACAGTTTCCGGTCAGTTCTGGCAGAAAAGTCTACAGCTTCTATCTCCACAGAGAGATGCTGTGGGTACAGTGGTGTGCATTTGTCTTTTCAGGGATGAGAAATATAAAATAAGCAATTTGGAGCCCAGGAGTAGTACCTGGGCAGGAAGCAAGACCCTATCTCAAAAATCACCAGTGAAAAAAAATCTCTTGAGTTATGGCTCAGTGCTAAAGCACCTGCCTAGTAAGTGTATGGTCTTGAGTTCAAACCCATTAAAAAATATCTAAAAAATATTACTATTGAGAACCCCAGACCCAGAGATATAGTTCAATTGCCAATCTAGAAATAGTGGACCTTCTTTTGTGTGTGTATGTTGTTGGGGGGGGTCATGGGACTTGAACCCTGTGCTTGGGTGCTGTCCCTGAGCTCTTCACCTCAAGGCTAGTGCTCTATACTTGAGCCACAGCTCCACTTCAGTTTTCTGGTGGTTAATCGGAGTTAAGAATCTTATGGACTTTCCTGCCTGGGCTGGCTTTGAACCATGATGCTCAATCTCATCTCCTAAGTAGCTAGGATTACAGGTGTGAGCCACCTTCGCCAGGCTTGGATGATCTCCTCCTCCTCCTCCTCCTCCTCCTCCTCCTCCTCCTCCTCCTCCTCCTCCTCCTCCTCCTCCTCCTCCTCCTCATCCTCCTCCTCCTCCTCCTCCTCCTCCTCTTCCTCCTCCTCCTCCTCCTCCTCCCCCTCCCCCTCCTCCTCATAGTTGTATAAAGAAGTTGACATTTAACAAAGCTGATTATAAATACAATGTATCTTCCTCAATGTCACCCCTTTCAACATTCTCACCCATCCCTCCCCTATCTACCCCTTCCCCCACTCCTCTTAATTTTGTAGGATATACATTGGACTCTTTCCCCTTCTCCTCTTCATTCATCTACCCCTTGCCCCTTGCTCCAACCCCATCCCCATCCCTTTCCAATACCCACTTCCTGGTGTTTTATTTGATTGAACTTTGATTTTGGCTTTCTCAGGAATTACACTATTTGCCATCTCCCTTGAATCTCTTTTATTTCAGTTAGTACATTTGTATACACTTGCATACCACCCACATGTATTTGCTGAAGAGTTTGTAAGCTAAATCTAGCTTTCATATACAATAGAAAAAAATGGAGTCTTGTCACTGCCAGGTTGTGAATCTCTAAAGTAACTTAGAGATGTCAAGCACATTAGATACTCTGTGGCTCTATGATACTTTGTAGCTCCATGGTGAAGTGAATGTATCAAACCTGAGCCCAGCCTGGTAGAGGGTTTGGATGGCAGCCTGAAAGGAAGCAGAAAGATCTACAATGCTTCTGCTTGCTGAATTCCATGGAGAAGACAGCTTTCTTCTCCACAGATGGAGGACTCCAGTGTGGTTGTGTATGAAGCATCACTGGGCCACGTTCATGGTCACACATGGGTTCTGACAGACAGATTCTAAAGAAAACGGGAGAGTGTGAGGATGCAGTCTGGGAAGCGAATGTGTGATGCGAATGTACCAACTGGGGAAAGGCGCCGCTGTTCATGCTGACCCAGAGGAAAGTCCTCAAAAGGCAGGGGAGGAGTAAAGAGAATTCACTTCACCCGAGGCTTGTGGACAACTGATTCGGTTCCCCCTCCAGCTATCATTTTGATATAGCCAAGTTTTTTTTTTTTTATCAGTTTTATATGGCATGGAAAAATTGGTATAGTTAACAAAGCCTCCTGGCCCCCCTGAGAGATGATTATAAGTCTAATAAAAAAAAGGGGGCATGATAAATTAGAATCCCATGGGATTCTAAGCAGTAACGTGTGTGCGTGTGTGTAGTATACCCATACTGGACCTTGAATGCAAAGCCTAGGCACTGTCCCTTAGCTTTCTTTCTTTCTTTTTTTTTTTTGCTTTTTTTTTTTTTTTTTTGTCTGTCCTGGTGCTTGAACTCAGGGCCTTTGTGCTGTCCCTGAGCCTCTTTGTGCTCAAGTCTAGCATTCTACTGCTTGAGTTACAGTGCAATTTCAGGCTTTTTCTGAGTAGTTTATTGGAGATGAGTCTCATGGACTTTCTTGCCCAGGCTGGCTTTGAAGCATGATCCTCAGATCTCAGCCTCCTAAGTAACTAGGATTATAAGTGTGAGCCATTGGCACCTGGCTTACCTTAACATTTTTGCTCAAGGCTAGCACATGACCACTTGAGCCCCACTTCTACCTTTTTTGATTGCTAATTGGAGATAAAAGTCTCATGAACCTTTCTGCCCAGGCTAGCTTTAAACCTCCACCCTCAAATCTCAGTCTCCTGAAAACCTGGGAGCCATTTAGGCAATTCAGGCATGAGTCACTGGTGCCCAGCAACCAGCATCTTCTTCTATGGAGACGATCACTTTGTTCCTGTAGGTTCTTTCCAATAGTAAAGAATGGTGTCTCTAGACTGAAAAACATTATGAGAGCAAGAAATAATTTAAGTTGGAAGGGACAAAAAGTTTACAAGCCAAAGCAGATTTTCATTTTCATTTTGTATGCCTATCTTCACAATCTCCATGATTATGTATAGCAGAGGATAGAAGAGGAATCCAGGAGATCAGGAAGGTTGAAGTACCTGTATCTGATAATAGAACTTCTGCTGGGTGCTGGTGGCTCATGCCTATAATGAGATCTGAGGATCAGGGTTTGAAGCCAGCCTGGGCAAGAAAATCTGTGAGACTCTTGTTTCCAATTAACTACTAGGAAGCTGGAATAAAAATTTTAAAAACCCACAAAACAAAACCTAAGTGCTATGGCTCAAAGTAGTAGAGCCCTAGCTTTGAGCAAAAAGAGCTCAGGGACAGTGCCCCAGGCCCAGAGTTCAAGCCCCAGGACAAACTCCCTACCCATCCCCCCATCCCCCACAAAAAATGTTGGAAGTGCAAGTGTGGCTCAAGTGGTAGAACATGAACCTTGAAAGAAAGAGCTAAAAGAGAGCCCTAACTTCAAGCTCCAGTATTAGCATGCACACACGCATACATGCGCGCGCACGATAGAAAGTAGAACTCCTGATAAGAGCTAACTGTAGCACTGAAAGGCAGTATCCTTATCTCTATAGTGGGGGCATGCTGGTCTTACATGGTTCTTAAAAGGGAAGTCATATTGCTTAGTATCCAAAAGAGGGGGATGGGGGTAGAATGTACCAGGAAGAATCAGAAGCAGAAGACTTCAGCTCATTGGACTTCGGTTTGAACAGAGTTTCTGCATTTGGTTGCAACATAGCCCTG
The DNA here is from genome assembly GCF_023159225.1 of Perognathus longimembris pacificus. NCBI lineage: Eukaryota > Metazoa > Chordata > Mammalia > Rodentia > Heteromyidae > Perognathus > Perognathus longimembris. Next base: position 10,338,102 of record NC_063170.1, read on the forward strand.
GGCCCAAATTTCACTAGGCTTCCTATATCCAAAGATAATGGTACACTTTTATTTTATTTTATTTTATTTTATTTTGATACCAGTCCTGGGGCTTGAACTCAGGGCCAGGGTACTGTCCCTGAGCTTCTTTTTTTGCTCAAAGCTAGAGTTCTACCATTTGAGCCACAGCTTCATTTCTGGCTTTTTAAAAGTAGTTAATTGATGGTAGGAGTCTCACAGGACTTTCCTACCTGGGCTAGTTTCCAGCCTTGATCCTCAGATTTCAGCCTCTTGAGCAGCTAGGATTACAGGTGTGAGGCACCAGTGCCTGGCTGGTGGTATACTTTTAGATGCTGGACTTGCCTCTTCTAATTCATGCATATATTGTACCAAGGACAAATCAAACAGGAAAGAGCTGGGCCAATAGGAAGCCAAGTGCATCATTAGCAAAGAATCAAATGCAAGCTGCATCAGGGACCCCGTGATTAAATGGTGGATGTGGTAGTGGCACTATCCACTTCACTCCACTGCCTGGTATGAACTGGGGGAAGTTCCTGACAAGAGAAAGCCTGTCATTCAAGTTCTGTCCCTAGATAAGATGCATGTGCTAGGCAGGGTCCTCATCCTTGCAGACACTGTGGTGTTAGACAAAGGCCTTCACTGGTTTCATTACACTTTTTGGCACTTACTTTCTTGGGTCAGCTAGTGACATGCCTTTCTCCAAAGGCAGCTCCCAGGGCTATGTGGGCCTCTGTTCTGAAGAGCCCACCAGTACCAGCCAGTGGGGAGGCTGTGCCACCCACGTCCCTGCCTTTCAGGTCAAGGACTTGCTGAGTCCTGTCATTACCTTTCCCATTTCCTTGGAGGCCCAGAAATGTGATGTTATTGGTATATGATCACTATTAATCCTGACCTCACACAGTCATCCTGACTTTGGGTGAATTGCTTTCATCTCTTTGATGATTCTTATCCCATGCACAAAAGAGTCCTCCCCCACCCCCCCTCCACCCCGAAGCTGGGGTCCTCATCCAGAAATTCCAATAGATAGCTTTTGAAAGTACTGCTTACATTTCCAAATATTACCCAGTGATGACGGAGATGAGTATCACTGAGCACCCCACCCCTGCGAATACCTAGGAGGCGTCTTCAAGATGCTAGAACTTGACAACACCAGTTCCATCTACTTTCCACTCATCTTAGCAAACCAATAAATCCAGTCTTCAAGATACTCAACAGGACATTCACAGCCTATCCTTAGCTGTGCTCAAAGACTGATTCCATCAATATATAAGCTATTCGAAGAAAGTGCTTTTAAGCTCATTGGTGAGCAGGATAATGTAGTGTATTGTAATCTAGGAGCCAAGAATGCTTGAGCCAGAAGGTATCTTATAGCTAGACAAGTTGGAATTAAAGACATTAGTGTTCAACAGGAAAGGGTAAGTCCCTTTGCAGCTCGTCTAAGGATACACAGCTTTGTGAGTGGGGCCTCATCTGGCTTGAAACCAAACTTGATCTTAAACCACCTTTCTGCAGCTCTGCATTGGAAATAAAATCGACCTTATATAAATATAGAATAAAGGCTCGTATCACATAGCCCCAATTGTCTAAAGAAACCATCAGCCCTATTAAAACAATAGGCCATTTAAGTTTTAGGGCGAGCTGGTCAGAACCCAGAGCCTTTCCAGCTTCTCCCCCGCTAGAAAATATCACCCCCCCTTACTTGGGCCTGAAAGGCGGCCTGTCATTTGGCAATGACCTCGTGAGACAACTTTGGAGCGAGCAAAGGGCCGAGAAGAGAAAGGCCTTATTCTCATTGCAAACAGGAAAGGGGGAAGAGGAAAAAGCAGGTTCTGTCTCCATACTACTAGGACGACGACGAGGGTTTGCCGGGTGGGCTATGAACTCTTCCAGTACGTTCTATGAAATAGATGCCTTCATAGAGTCAAGCCAAGCGCGAACTCTGTGTCTGGGTCTCCCACTCCTGGGACACATACACACACACACACACACACACACACGTGGTAGACCGGCTCTCACACACGCTCCTGGCCCTGTGGCACCCTGGGAGGGCGCTTATATGAGCTTCACGAGGCTAAGTAATAAACACTTTGTCCTCACCCTGCTATTTATGGGTTGCTTGGGGCGCCGTGTTCTCTCCGCTGCCCTTACCTGAACAGATGGCTCCTGCAGACCCAGACCCCATCCCCCATCAGCTCTCCTGACCACCCTGCTATTTGCAAGAGGAAGGCCACCCCAATTCCATCCAACCTTCGGCAGTCCTGTCCTCAAAGCTAAACACCCTTTTCCTTGTTCCAATGGCCGTTTTCTTCTTTCCTTCCCTTCAGATGTCTCTCGAGGACATCTGTCTACATTTTCCTTTTCTATTTTTACCATTTCTAGGGATCTCCCTTCCTGAACCAGTGACTGGCACCAACGATTCTGCAAACAAGAACAACTTCGAAAGCTGAAAGCCAACAGCCTTGGGCCTCCAAACTGGCCGCATGCGCATGCAGAGTGAAGATGATTCAGTCCTACCTGGTGCTGACTGCCAAGCTCACGTAAAGGCCTTGTGCTTCTCTTTGCCCACTGCCTCTAGGTCGCCAAAGGGGGAAAGATGCTCATGGGAAAGCCAGAAGTGGGCCTGGCCAGTGGATGATTGACAGCTACAGAACAAGATGCTGGAGGAATCTCGGTAGATGAAGAAGCCCAGCAAATCACCTTAGTCCATTTGGGGGCCCCTTTTCTTCAGCTTCTCTGGGAGTTTTCAGGGCTCTCAGGGCTGACAGGCTCTGTGAGACAAGATGGAGTCACGGCTGCACCCTGTGCTCTTGCTGGGCATCACACCAGCCTGGAGTCTTGCCAGCTCCCAGATTCGTCTTCATCATGTGCCAGTCACCTCCTGAAAACAGAGGACACACACACACACACACACACACACACACACACACACACACAGAAGGATGCGTTAACTCGGCCTCTCCCCACAGAACGCAGTTCGCCATTTCAGCACTGATTAAATACAGGACATTATCTCACCATAATGCCCTGCTGGCGAGGTTCCCAGGAAAATTCTAACTAATCGTAAAAATAGAAAGAAAAACGCAACCTAAATTCCATTCCTCGTCTTAAATGAGTGATGTGTTCACTTTTATTTATTTTTCTGGAAGCGAGGCGGGAAAAGAAAATGAATTTTAGGGCTTAGAAAAACAAGCTACTAATCGTAGTAAGGAGAGCTGGGGCGGAGGCACAGACAGCTTTGCTTGGGCCGATGGAGCCGCATGGCCTGGGGGGGGTCCTGGCACTGCTCCTGGCTGAACTCGGACTTTCACACCAGAGTACCTGGGATGGTCATGGCAGGATGGGGAGGAGGAAGGAGAGGGTGGCGAAGTTGAGTATGTCTCTATACACACGTGAACACACACAGACACATACACACAAGCGAGATGGGCCACTAGCTTGCTTTTCAAATCCTCCCGGCACGAAGTGCTTGTTTAATATTCATGTGTGTATGTGTGTGTGTATGTGCGTGTGTGCGCGTGTGTGCGCATCCCAATCAGTATTGGGACTTGAACTCATGGCCTTCTGTTCTTGCTTGGCTATTTTGCTCAAGGCTGGTGCTCTACCATTTGAGTCACAGCTCATTTCTCGATTTTTCTGGGTCCAGGGAGAAATAGTCTCATGGATTTTTCTGCCTGAGCTGGCTTTGCACCAGGGTCCTCAGATCTCAGTCTCCTAAGTAGCTAGGATTACAGGTGTGAGCCACCAGCACCTGGCTTCTAATATTCTTGACAGCTATGCCTGGTCTTTTTCCAGCACCATCCCTTCTGGACTCATGTCCTGGTGTAGGCATTCTTTCTCTTCGCAGATTTCTTTAGAGACAGAAATGCATGATAGCCTGCTCTAAGAACCCCTTCCTTGGGCTGGGAATATGGTCTAGTGGCAAGAGTGCTTGCCTCGTATACATGAAGCCCAGGGTTCGATTCCCCAGCACCACATATATAGAAAACAGCCAGAAGTGGCGCTGTGGCTCGAAGAAGAAGAAGAAGAAGAAGAAGAAGAAGAAGAAGAAGAAGAAGAAGAAGAAGCAGCCCTTCCTTGATACTCCAGCCTGGGCGCTGCTTCTAACCCTTCTCCTCATAGATGTCATATGACTGTAACTTATGCAATAATCACATAGTTAATTAACTTAGGGGTCATTCCCTCTTCTGAATTAAAAACAAACCTTTATTTCCTTCCTTCCTTCCTTCCTTCCTTCCTTCCTTCCTTCCTTCCTTCCTTCCTTCCTTCCTTCCTTCCTTCTTTCCTTCTTTCCTTCCTTCCTTCTTTCCTTCTTTCCTTCCTTCCTTGGTTGTGGGGCTTAAACTTAGGGCCTGGGTATGGTCTCTGAGCTCTTTTGCTCAAGGCTGACCCTCTACCACTTTGAGCCAAAGCTCTACTTCCAGTTTTGGAGTGGTTAATTGGAGATAAGAGCCTGCCCAGGCTGGCTTTGAACTTCAATCCTCAGTTCTTGGCCTCCTGAGTGGCTAGGATTATAGGTGTGAGCCACTGGCACCCAGCTAACAAGTTTGTTTTATTACCTGCTTTGTAAGTGCTGGAGCACATAGAAGCAGTTCAATAAATACCTGTGTGGGAGGAGGGCTGAGGGTCTGCCCATCTGTGGGTGGTACCTTGTGAGACTTTGGGAGGGCTCAGGCTTAGCAGCCATCAGCAGATATTTGAAACCAGATCACTTCTCTAGGAGAGAGAACACTGAGGGACGAGCTCTCCCGACCAATGCTTTCTCTTGTCCTTCTGGGAAGTGTTCACAGATAAAACCACAGCAAAGGTCCCAGTCCTGGAAAACTAGCTTCTGAGATGCCTTTCCTAATGTCCTACCAAATAGAAACAGTGTGCAAGCCCTGCCCACTCGCCACCTCCCTCTACCTGAGTGGCCTCCACCATCAGAATTCCGGTCATACCCTTCCCCCCTTCTCAGCTACAACCCAAGTAATGGGCACTATTATTTGATGGCCAAGTTCTAGCTGGGCTAATTAAGCATACTGAGCTAATAACCTTCCATTTTGGGACCGGTATTATTCATAATTTAATGTATTGCTACTGAAACATTAACCTTTCGACAACTGGCATGGTGCCGACTGCAGCCCAAGTGCCGACCATCTTTCAGGAAAATGAGTATTATTGTTAAAACAGGTATAAATCATTCATGGCTGTAGCTTTTGTGTCAGACCCTATGTGAAAATAAGCAGTAAGCTGGGTAATTTATTTACCTTTTGGTGATTATTTTTTATGATTTTATGATCATATTCAATGATTCATAAACATTGGCCAGGTGCCATTGGGTAATCACTTTATATTTTAAATATCATGTGGCTGTTCTGCTTTTTTTTTTTCCTCTTTACAATTTTTAGGATTGATACCGGGGAGCACCTAATCCAGACACAAGTACAATGTGAATTTGAAAGAAGTGTGTGTGTTGGGGGGTGGGTGGGGGGAGTGTCCTGGCCCCTTTATTTTAACAAACCATTTTCAGCAGAGCCCTCTGGAGCTTTCGCTCTGCACTTAGGGAGTTGCAAACTTCCTTTGAAGTTGAACACACAGAGGGTGCCTTGAAATTGGAATAAAAGCACAGGAAAACAGTTAACAAGCTTCTGGTTGGAAAGACGATGGGAAAGAACTCAGAGGTGGAGGCAGGCCTGGAAACTCTGGCCCGGGGCCAAGAAGGTTGGACTTCACTAGTCGGACTCCTAGCACCTGGTTGGGGAATGTGATTACACTCCTCTGGGGAATCTGGAAAAACTTTACTGCGTGCCTTGCTTGCTCCTGCTGCCTGCACTGCCTTTGGGCTCTTCAAGTATTTCCAGAAAGTAGCTTCTCTCCTATGACAGCAAGTAATAGCCAGAGTCTGAGAGGTGGTTGGGTCCTACATGACCAGTGGAGACTCAGTATGCTCATCCCAGTGCAAATACAGGATGTCTATGATGTGGTAGCCCAAACTGAGCTTCTTGGGACTCTCATTTATGCCCCTCCTGGCATGGGCTGTGACCCTCCTACTTATGCTTCTCATGGGTGCCTAACCACCGCACCTAGCTTTTTATTGTTTGAGATGGAAGTCTCATGAGCTTTTATTTTTACTCTGGCTGGCTTTGAGCAGTGATCCTACCAGTTTCTACTTTCCAATAGCTGGGATTACAGGTGTGAGTCACTGAGCTTCGGATGGTGGGAGGGTGAGATGACAGGAGAAGACAGAGCATGCAGCACGATGATAAAGCTCTTTCTGGGAAGCTGCTTCTAGAAGTTCATCTTATGTCAGACATGTGGATGCAGAGGGGAACTGAGTCAGAGAACACTGGCACCCTTACCCCCAAGTGTAGGAGATGAGATCTTGAAACACAACCACAAGTATGTGCTATAAAGAAACACCCACAACCACAAGGAACCCCAAGGGAGAGGGGGAAAATGGATTTCTCTCTATCTGCGATGAGCCTTAGACTGTCCTTTTGCCTTCTGTTTTTATTTTAAGGCATTTTTTTTTTGTCCCTTGTGGGCCTTGAACTCAGGGCCTGATGCTGTCCCTGAGCTTTTTAGCTCAAGGCTAGTGCTCTACCACTTTGAGCCACAGCGCCACTTCCTTTTTTAGTTCATTGGAGATAAGAATCTCAGAGACTTTACTGCCGAGGCTAGCTTTGAACTCAGATCTCAGCCTCCTGAGTAGCTAGGATTACAGGTGTGAGCCACCAGAGCCCAGCATTTTTTTTTTATTTTTGAAAAATTGTATAATGGGTCTCCACCGTGGCATTTCACACATGTATTATAGTTTAGTAGAGTGACCCCTTCTATTGCTTTCTTTTCCCACTCTCCTAACCCTGACTGTTCAACAGCTTGAAGTGAAACTCCTTACTTCATACATAGATGCAATGGATTTCACTATTATTTATCATTCTCTTTCCCTTTCTTTGCTCTTCTAAACATTCTCACAGCTACAATTATGCTCTCTTTATCTTTCTCTCTATGGGCTTTACCTGCATGTGTGTGTGTATGTGAGTGTGTATACACACACATATATGCCCATATATGTCACATATATGATATATATGTCATATATATAAATATTCTCAGTGTCATACAACTCTCATCATTATCTCCTTCTAAATGTTTTCATTACTCAAATTAGACACTTCACATTACGTAAGCAAAAACATTCCTCTTCCCCACCCTGTCCCCACCGGCTGTAAACGTCTAGTCTGTTTTCTTTCTCTATGGATTTTTTCTGTCTCTTTGCTCTTCTGGACATCTCATGTCACTGGCATAGAAGAATATTAGCCTTCTGGTGTCTGGCTTCTCTCACTTAGCATCCATGTTTCCAAGGTTCCTCCATGTCACAGCAAGTATTTGAACTTAATTCTCGTCAGTGCTCAGTAATATTCACACACGCACACATATATCACATATTGTTTAACTATTCACTTCTTTGTTTCTACCTTTGGGCTTTCGAAATGTGGATGTACAAGTATGTGAGTCCCTATCATATATTTGGGGCCATCACACATGTTTGATAAGAGTTCATCATGCACGGATGTGCTCTGATCTCTCTTGATTTTGAACGCTGTGGTTGGTGGGTTGGCTGGCTCAGGTACATGTAAAATGGCTGAGCCACCCTGTGCCCTGGCTCCATCATCTCTTCCGGGGAATTCTTGCAGCCACCCTTGGTCACCGCCAAGGTCAGTGCTGGGTGTGAATTCTGCACCAGTCACTTCCCCTTTCTACACCGCTCCGGGGAACACGTTCTGCTTCTTAGCTATGCCAAAGAACAACTAGAGATGAGGTGAAATTTCCTTTCAATCATGTCAGCCACAGGGAAGATGTTGTCATGAAATCTGATGTTATGGATTTATTCCCTCCTATAATGTCTAAGGAGGGAAAACAGCAGAGGGAATGAAATGTGAATTGGACGTGTCTATAGAGTGTGAATTGGATTCAAGACAAAATATTGTGAATGGCTAATAGGGTCAGTCTAAGTACACTTGCGGAAATAATCTCTTGGATATGCAAATCGTCTGAGAACTACACTGTCAAATGTCTATTGTATCCTCCTATCAAAGTGCTGGCAGAATGGCTACCCAGTAGATCAAATGAGAAAAAAAAAGTGAATTAAAAAAAGTCATCCTAAAATAATACTCTGAACAGTAATTGTTTTGTTGTCAGAGTTTTAAAAATAATTTTGTCACATACCAGACAACCAGATTCTTAACCCCAGCAGTATTTGCAAATACTAGGAAGTGGCCTTCATGGGTCTGGTTCTCAGTAGTAACAGATGAGACATGCTGGGCAAGGGGGGTGGGGCGGAGCAGGGACAGGTCACGTGATCAGCTTGACCTGAGGACAGCATTCCTCTGCCATAACTTGGTATTATCCCATCAGAACTCCCATTTCTGCCTGCCTGGGCCCTCTCCATGGAATTCCTGGGAACACTGTCTCCAGATACAGTTACATGCTCATCCTCTCACTGTAATAACCAGCTCTTTACCCGTGGGGAGAAGGGAGCAAGGAGAATTCAGATGAAGAGAGCCTGGAGAGAAGCAATTTCCGAGATTCCATGATTCAACTACCCACGAAAACCAAAAGCAAAGTAGAGCACTGACATTCACATGTGTACTCCCAGCTACTTGGGAAGCTGTGGTTGGGAGGAAGGTGGAGGAAGGTGGATTCAGGCCAGCCTGGATGGACACATGAGAGACTCTTCAGTCACTGGCTGGGTGAGGCGACACATGCCTTTCATCCCAGAGACGTGGGAGGCTGAGATCAGGAGGATCACGGTTCCAGGCCAGCCTGGCAGAAAAGTTTGTGAAACTGCCTCTCCATAGAAAGGAGCTGGGCATGGCGAGCTATACCTGTTGTTCTAACTATGGGTCAGAAGCCTTATACAGGTAAGTCATTGTCCAGGCATTGTCCTGGATAAGAAGTGAGATCTTATCTTAAACAACAACAATAACAGCAAAAACAGGGCTGGAAGTATGGCTCAGCAGTAGAACACCTATCTTTCAAGCCAAAGACCTGAGTGCAAACTCTAGTACTAACCAAAAAGATTAAAAAACAAACAAACAAAACCAAAACACCTCAGTACTACCAAAAGAATAAAAATAAATAAATAAACCAATTGATTTTTGCTTAAGTTTCTTTTCCTTCTTTCTGAGAGTTGAGTAAGCAAATAAGGAAAGAATGAATCAAGTGGGATGGGGTAGACAGTAGATGGATGACCATGGCCTACTATTTGCATTCTAGAACAATCCATAACCTATGGAGCTATTTTTTTTGTAAGTTATCAACAAATCAGCATCAGCCACCAGTTAATCAAAAGTCAACATAACCTAACCAATGGGTGTTTTTACTTCCCCTTCTTTTGGCCTGGCTTCTGGTAGGTTGGATTAACTTTGGCAGAATGCGATTCTCAGAAATAGTGGGAAGTGGAGGGTACAAGAACTCTTCATCTTGTTTCAACCAGAACACTCTCTCCACTTTTCTGCTTTATAGGTTGGAATTCAATTCCCAGAATTTGAAAGTAAGATACCTGAAAAAGCCAGGCACGGGTGGCTCACGCCTGTAATCCTAGCTACTCAGGAGGCTGAGATCTGAGGATTGACGTGCCAAGCCAGCCCAGGCAGGAAAGTCCATGAGGCTCTTATCTCCAGTTAACCACCAGAAACCTGTAGTGAAGCCGAGGCTCAAAGTGGTAGAGTACTTGAGTCAAAGAGCTCAAAGACAGTGCCCAGACCCTGACTTCAAGTCCTGCCACCAACCAAAAAAAAAAAAAAATCTTTCCCAGCTAGGAACCACTCCTCTAAGCATAACCCATCCCAGTGCCACAGAAAACTGGAATTTCTTCAAGTCAATTTCTTTTTTCAGATCGACTTCTTCCGGACTTGCTTCTTTTTCCTTACTGTGGTGGATAATGCCACCAGCTCTGCAGCCCCCAAGCCTCAAACCTCAAGCCCTCCCCTCACTGCCCCTGGCTAGCTGAGGAGCTGACTCCTTAGAAAGATTCTTCCATCTCTACTCTCACACCTCTAGATTAAGGATTTGGGATTATTCAGGTGACTTGTCCTTGGAATATTGCTTCTTTAAGCCTTTTACTCCAGGGGGCAGTTGTCTGACTGTTTGTCTTAAGGACTGTTTTTCTGTTTTAGAATCTATCTTTCTATGCTTAACATTGCATATACCTTGCTGCTTTGAAAAACATTTGTTGATCAGATGCATTTCTTCATCAGGGGCCAACTGTGACCAGTGGTGATACTACTATGTATTTTTTTCCACCTTTGAAACACTTTCACCATCAGAAGTTCTCTCTCCTTGGTGTTTCTGCCTTTCACTTTCCCTGCCTTTGCTACCATGAAGGCAGATCGACAAAAACAACAACACAAATCAACAAAACAAAAACACAACATGGGCTTGAGGTCAGAACCTCAGCTCGATCACCTTTTTGGGAGATCTTGGACATGTTTCTGACCTCCCTAAACCTCATTATCATTTTCTGTAAAAGGAAGAGTCATTATATCCTCTCTCTCCTATGTTATCCCAAAGATCAGGAGAGAAAACACATACAGATACTTAGCATGGTTCCAACCACGTGTGAGATGCTTATTAATGTGTAGCCATCAGGACCTGGTGGTCCTTTATGTCCATCTTTGTCAAGATCTCCCCAGATTCCAGTTCTACTGCATGAGGTTTACAATCTTGGGCTAAAGGTGTCTTGACTTCCACTATTTCCCAACATTACTCACACTTGCCCTCCCCCCCCCAAAAAAAAAACCCCAAAAAACAAAAACCAGACTCTTCATTCTCCTTCCACAAGACCTGTGCTCTCAGGCCTCCAGGCCTGGGCCAGTCCCTCCCCTTGGCGCCCCACATACAGATCCTTGTAGAGAACTCATCACTTCCTGGCCCGTGTTCCTACCACTCTCTGAACCTCCCTCTGTGAAACACTTGTCATATTGTGTTACAGTTCATTTGTTTTTGTATACGAACTCCTCTGTGAGTCCTTGTGAACTCTCCAGGGTGGGGATGTTGTCTCATGTCACTCTTTCTGCCTCAGTCTTGGGGCATGGAAAATTCGAAGAGGTTCAACAAATGTTTTCTGAGTCTTGTAAAATAACACACTGATGTGCAAGACCTCTGTACGGAGAAAGATTTTACACAGATCTTCAGATCCAATGAGGGTTGTTCTGGCAGATACTGTGAGAAAAACGTGAAAACCAAAGCAAGGAGTTCAAGAGATCTGGCTAACCTCCCATGCAAATGGAAAGAGCTAGACTTCGCTCAACAATCTTATAGCCTTATGGCCTTCACATAGAACATTTTGTGGTGGTGGGCTTGGAGGGAGAACTGGCCAAGACCCTTTGGGACAAAGTAAATGAGTATGTTGGGTTATGCAATGCACCCTGCTCTACCTGGAGTGAGAAGAAGTCTCCAGAAAGACAGGTGCTGGACCTGTGGCCACCATCACTGAGAAAGTGATATGTTTAATCTCACATTTAGAAATGAGGTGTGATCCATGGGTTGAAATTTGGTCATTTGAGCCAATCCCTCGGGGAAAGGAATGAGAACATGTTCTTTTTTTTTTTTTTTTTTTTTTTTTTGAGAGAGAGAGATCTGGAGGAGAACTTTCCAATTAGGGAAGGTTGGCTCCTGGTTCGCTGGCTTAGCTCTGTGAAATCAGGGGAACCCGACAGACCTCTAGAGGAAACTCTCTTCCTAGGTGTCAGGTGCAGAGTCTGCATCCTTTTCAGCTGGCTAACTTTCCGTGAGCAGCTCAAAGGTCACTGTTCATCCCGGTTCCTCCGTGGGTTTGCCTTCATCATCACATGGTTGAGCGATCAAATACAAATCTCCCCCTCACTTGACCATGAACTTCCTGAAGGCAGGTTACTTGTCAAAATTGTCATCCGATCATTCCGGGCACACAGGAGATGGTGCAAATGTCCTCAGAAGGAACAGAATTGTAAACTAGCTGGTCATCATCCCCCACCATTTCTTGTGCTCAGTGACGTAAACTCTTTCTAAACTTTATCTTTGGGCACTTGGATTTTAGACAGTCTTTGTTGTTACTAGTTTAAAAAATACATCTATGATTTTCCAGGTCAAAATTTTTTTTTTCATGACCTTCAAGATGTGCGAGATCAACACACCTTTGGATCAAGCTTTCTCATTGTTCCCCTGACCCTAGATACACAGCTGATTGATCGTATCCCCGCCTCAGTGCTCAGAGTGGCAGTTCCAAATGTGGAAGACCCTCTCTCATCACTCAAAACCTCATTCCAGTACTGCTCTGGAGCTTCGAGTCCCCTCATTGCCGTGAGCGTTTCCTCTTAGCTCTCTGAGCTCCTGAGACTGCCTGCCCATTGTCCTCGTGTTCCAGTAGTTTCTGCCTATTTCCTTCAATTACAACACAAGCTCAAAGATACCATCTGCCCCTACCACGATCCCAACTTGCTGGTGCTAGGAGAGCTTGGTTAAGTTCTATAACCAGGATCTGAAAATTTTAACTTTTAATTAATTAATATATTTGTGCCAGTCCTGGGGCTTGAACTCAGGGTCTGGGCACTGTCCCTGAGTTTCTCTTTGTTCAAGGCTAGGGCTTTACCACTTGAGACACAGCTCTACTTCTAGCTTTTTGGATAGTTCAGTGGAGATAAGAGTCTCACAGACTTTCCTGCTTGGGCTGGCTTCAAACCATGATACTCAGCTCTCATCCTCCTAAGTGGTTAGGATTTATAGGAATGTGACACTGGCCCTGGTAATTAATTATTAGTGCTGGTATTGGGGTTTGAACTCATAGCCTGGACATTGTCAGTTAGTGTTTTGGTTTTTATTTTTGCTCAAGGCTGGTGATGTTCTACCACTTGAGCCACAGTTTTCCTTCCAGCTTTTTTTTGTAGTTTCTTGGAGGTAAGAGTCTCACAGAGTGGCTAGCTTTGAACCGTGATCCTCAGATCTCAGCCTCCTGAGGAGCTAATAGTACAAGGCATGAGCCACCTGTGCCCAGCTAACATTTACTTATTTATGTTTAATTTAATAAAGTTGAAACTCTTGTACCAGTTCTTCAAATGCACACTCGATTTTGTATGGTGTCTTTTGTTTTAAATTTCCAGGACTTTTGTTCTAGAAGGACAAGAAGCCAGGGTTATGCAAGTTGGGAATGTGCAAGTTCTCCCTCTGTCAGGACAAATGCTCTTCAAAAGACATGAAAGGTTGAATCTTGAGATGGTTGGCATATCCTCATCCAATTTTCCTGCCTTTATCGTGCTCTTGGGGTCTGGTTAAATCAGTTGCTCCAGCTGCCATGACATTTGCAGCTTGTTTTATGCAAGATGCAGAAGTCTTGTGCAAGAATAAGAAGAGAGGCTGTTGCAATCAATTCTGCACAAATTGGAGACAAAACAAAAAGTGGGGGGCCAATTTAGCCTGGGGAGATGTGACATGGTCTCCTAGTCTCCATCTGCCATCGTGGGGGCCCTGCCTTGGAAATTGTAAGCAATCCAAACTATCCATCGATGACAATGCTGGTGGTGGGTTCAGGTCCACGGGCGTTCTCGTGTGGCGGCTGTGTTGCAGCACACCTGGGCACACTCCATGGAGATGAGGACCTCATGGCTCTGTTATGCGGTCCTATTAATTTTTGCTAACGGATGAGACTAACTCTCCATCCCACTGGTGGCAGGTGAATCAATTGGAATAACAAGAGAGCGAGTACTTAAGCATCATTTCCAAATTAAATAAGAGTTAATTTCCTGTACTTGCATACAACCGAATTGAAAAGGAAAAAGCATATGGGAAAAGCTTCAAAAGGAGAAGGAAGTCCACATTAGAGGTGGGTGTTTGAATCGAACAGTTCAAACCCCAGTACTGCCAAATAAAAAGTCAATAAATGTAAGATCGGTGTGCTCAACTAAAATATATTGCATCTGCCTATTAGGCACTATCACTCATAATAGTGAGTGTTTCCCCTTCCTGGCTGGTGTTTTCCTTCCCCGATTCATACAAGGCTGATTGCTTCTCTATAGAGGCCTGGGCCCTAATCTATACTTAAGGCCTCCTGCTGTGAGCATCCTGAGTGCAAAGCCACACATATTTACATTTGAACCCCTTGTGCATCATGCTTATGAAGGAGGTAGAGGAAGGTGACCGAATAGAAGGATGATCATTATTAAGCAAACTGAAATGGGAGCCTCTTCCTCTCCACCCTCAGATTCCATTTATTTATTTATTTATTTATTTTTGCCAGTGCTGGGCCTTGAACTCAAGGCCTGAGCACTGCCCCTGGCTTCTTTTTTTTTTTTGGCCAGTCGTGGGCCTTGGACTCAGGGCCTGAGCACTGTCCCTGGCTTCTTCCCGCTCAAGGCTAGCACTCTGCCACTTGAGCCACAGCGCCACTTCTGGCCGTTTTCTGTATATGTGGTGCTGGGGAATCGAACCTAGGGCCTCGTGTATCCGAGGCAGGCACTCTTGCCACTAGGCTATATCCCCAGCCCCCTGGCTTCTTTTTGCTCAAGGCTAGCACTCTACCACCGGAGGCACAGGACCACTTCTGGCCAATTTCTATATATGTGGTGCTGAGGAATTGAACCCAGGGCTTCATGTACATGAGGCAAGCACTCTTGCCACTAGGCCATATTCCCAGTCCCTTGAGGTCCCTTTCTAAGCTCTTCCTTCAGTATCCCACCACCAGCCACCAGTCAGCAGCCAGCCTTGCCTCCCTCGCTCTCCCAACCCCTTCAGACCCCTCCAGAGCACTGAGTAACTCTGGCCTTCTCCACTGTGGTTAGGACAGGGTTAAAGCTGAGGTTTCTAATCACTCCCAGGAGGTCTTATTACCTGTTGATTAGGACCTTTTGGGATCAGCATCAAACCGACAACAATAATAAACACTCACTTCATTGGAACTCAGTAATGACCTGCGTGCCTTGCAGGCCTGCTGGCCGCCGGGGAGGGGCCCTGGCTATTATATAGGCTGCTAACGCCTGCCATGTGTGAGGGGGCGGTTCCCAAAGATGAGGCAGCGCAGGCTCAGAGGGGCTGGTCACAAGCTGATGGGCACTGGGTGGGGATTTTTTGGCTGGCCACCGGCACTTTTATAGTTATGGTGTGGGGTGTCTCCACAGCCAGCCCGAGGACTCAAGAGAGATGGAGCTGGGTGGTCTGTCCACGGGCTGTGAGGAATTTCTGGAGAATGTTTTGGTAACTGTTTCAGGTGTATATTTTTTTCCCCAAGCCTTTTTCTCCGTACATATATGTGTGTGAATGAATTCATGAATGTATATGTATATGTGTTTCAGTGATTTTGCTTTAAATTATAAAATGCAATTCTACTACAAATACTTCTCAATTTATGACGGGAGTATATACTGATAAACCCACTGTAAATGGCAACTTTGGTAGGATGAAAATACATTTGATATACCAAACTTATAAGCCTCATGGGGTAGCTTAACTGCCTTTTTTTTTTTTTTTTTGGTCTTGGAGATAAGAGTCTTGTGATGTAGCCTGAGCTGGCTTTGAACTTGTGATCCTTCTGCCTCAGCCTTCTGAGTGCTGGGATTATAGGTATGTGCCACCATTTCTGGCTTCTTTGTCTCAGAACACTCACATTAGCCTACCCTTGGGAGAACTCATCTAAGGTAAAGCCTAATTTATAATAATGTATTGAATATCTCATGCAAACGATTGAATATTGAACTGAAAGCGAAAAATCAGAATGGTTGTGGGGCCTGCATTTTCACTACTATAAAGTCAAAGAAAATCATTAGGTTGAGTCATCTTTAAGTCAGAGGGAGTATCTGTCAGCATTTTCTTCTGCAAACTCTTCTTTTTCTTTCACTAGACAATTGATCCTGGACATCTTTCTGTGTAGGTGAATATTTATCTCAATCTGTTAAAGAGCTTTATGGTAATCCAGAATCAGAACAAGGAAAAATACATTTAACCATCCTCCTTTGTTGAACATTTCCAATTTCTTGATATTACAAATAAAGCTGCAGTGAATATTCTTATTAATTTTTTTGCATGCTTATGCAAGTATTTCTATAGGTAGGATATATTCAGAAAGGTTGTGCCAGTCAGGTACGATGGCTCACATTTGTAATCCTAGCTACTCAAGAGCTTGAGATCTGAGGATGAGGGTTCAAAGTAGGCCCAGGCAGGAAACTCTGAGAGACTCTTACCACCAATGAACTACTTAAAAGCTGGAAATAGTGCTGTGGCTCTAGCGGTAGAGTGCTAGTCTTGAGTTTTTTCACTCACTCAGGCCCTAAGTTTGAGCCCCAGTATGGACACTAAAATAAAAGGAATTTACAATGCTCACTTGCAGCCACTGGCTGCTTGTGATGGCGTGTGCCTGTCATCTCAGATGCAGGAGGAAGCACAATGTCTGTGTGCAGTAGCATGACATTCCCAATGGTATCCCCAATGACACGGGGAAGCACAAAGAGGAGGATCATAGTCCAGGTCAGCCTAGGTATATAGTGGGATTCTACCTGGAAAATAACCAACACAAAAAGGGCCTGGAGGCATAAATCAAGAGGTTCAGTGCCTGCACAGCAAACATAAGGTTCCGAATTTGATCCCCTGTTCTACCAAAACAAAAAACAACCCCTCCCCCTGAGGTTATGCCTATTTATAGACTACAGAATAACACATAAGTGTGCAATTTCCTTGGCTCCTGGATAGTATAATTTGATTTTTTAGGGTTTTGTTTGGTTGTGGTGCTAAGGATTGAACCTAGGGCCTACTATATGCTAGACAAGTGCTCTGCCACTGAGCTAGACCTCTGGTTCCAATATAATTTTACTTACTTTCTGATTTTTTTGTTTGTTTTTTGTTTTTCTTGTCCTGGGACTTGAACTCTGTCCTTGAGCTTTGTTTTTCTCAAGGCTAGCATTCTACCACTAGAGCCACAGCTCCGCTTATGGTTTTACTTCTGATAATTTAATTGTAATAAAAGATACTTCCTTGATGTTTTAGTTTGAATTTCCTCATCATTGCATTGCATTCGTTATGTAATTAAAATATAATTCAAACTCCGAGACAAAAAAACTACAAGAATAGTCCAAAGATTTCCTCTATACCTCTCCAATAGGTTTACCTCATGTATTCTTCGTGTGTGTGTGTGTGTGTGTGTGTGTGTGCGTGTGTGTATTTATGGCCATGCTCTCAAGCATAGTATCCTCCAGCCATGTGGAGCTAGTACACAAAGGCAGAATGAAATGAATTATCCAATTCCTTAGCCACGCCCACCAGATTTTCAACGTTAGGTAGTTGTATGTGGTAGGAGGCTGCCATGTTGTCAGAGCAGATACAGAACATTTCCATCTGGACAGGAAGTTCCACTGGACCCCTCTGAGTTATACAGGGGTAGACTTCAAGAGTCAGTTGGAGAGGCTGTGTTCATGTACACCTGAACACTTCAACATGCTCTTCCTAGAACATTCTCTGACAAATCCCTAGTACAATCATGGAAACCATGGTACCATGGAACCCACTGACTCACCATATCTGAGTTTTATCAAATGCATCAAAATACCGATTTATAGCTATTGGTTTTCCTACTTGGGGATCAAAGCTAGTACTCTACCACAGTTGTACTGAGCCACAGCTCCATTGGTGGCTTTTTGATAGTTTATTAGAGAGAAGACTCTCACCAACTTTTTCTGCCTGGGCTGGCTTCAAACCATGATCCTCAGGTCTCAGCCTCTTGAGTAGCTAGGATTACAGGTGTGAGCTTCAAGTACCTGGCTGTGATGATCATATTTTAAGAATGAAGAATTTAGGTATGAAGTCTACATTATGGGCTCCTCTAGGGTGAATAGCACATGTCACATATTTGCTTGCCTCAAATTTGTTCAGTATTTACTTCAAGGCCTAGAATGGTAATCAGTGAGTGAAGAAAAAAAGAGGAATGAATGAATTTTTGCACTCCCCCCCCCATATTTCTCTCTAATTATCACCTTTCTTCCCCCCCCCCCCGCCAAAATCAAAACAGAAAAGGGCTACATAGAACTATTTTGGAAACATGTTGTCAAGAAGACACCTAAGAAGAGGTGTTATTAATAGGATCGTAGGCTGGCGCCACAGTCTTTGGAAGACATTTTGGCAACCTTGAAGAACATTTATAAAAATAAAAAGTCTTTGCCCTGGCAATTCCATTTCTTAGGACTTTCATTGGAGAAAGAAATGCACAGTGCACAGCAAGGCAGACATAGTGGTGGAAGGGAAGAAATAATCTAACTGTTCATCAGTAGAGGAATAGTTGCAACACATGTGGAAGGGAATAGATGACATTTAGAGGATATTTGTAATGGTTAACGTGGTCGCAAAACACCCGGCATGTGATCAGTCATGCTATTGGTTGAGAAGACAAGGAAATGGAAAAGGACAAGCTCTATACTTTTGCTAAGCTTAGTTTAATGGGAAGATTCCAGAACACATTGAAGCAGCTACTGAAAAATGAGGTAGGACTTTCAGATAATGACAAAAAAATAAAGCAAACCCAAAACACACACACACACACACACACACACACACACATATATATATATACACACACACATACATAACTACAAAGGCCCTTCAGAGTATTTTAAACTAATAAAACAAATGGCTAAGTTACAACACAACAATAGGCCTGTGTTCTTATGTTTAAGATGGCAAGATTATTCTCTGTTCATAAACATGTGAATGAGAATGTGAAAGGATGCACAACAAATTGGTGTCGCTTCTGGGACAGGGTTAGGATTTTGGGTGGTGGTCAAGAAACATAGGTATTTTATTCTATCTCGTTTGCTCTTGCTTTTCTTCCCTACCCCCCCCACCCCGCCCATCCCATGAGAATGCTTTCATGCATTGCTAGTGAAATTAAAAATACATAAATAAGCACGCTAATGGGAGGTCTAACAATCATGCCAACGAAGAGAAAGCAGATACTATTTAAACATTAAAGAATCAAATGCAGTTTCTGCGGCATTCCAGAATGAAAATTGACCTGCCCTCTCTTGACAGCTACAGAACCAACCTATCTGAAGTACTGTGCTTTTTATAAACATCACCTGCCCACCCTGGTTATTTATCCTCAGATTACACAGATTCACTGGGAGAATAAGAGGAAATTAATATTCACTGTGTGTCTAACATATTCCAAACCTTTGCCTTTTTTTTCCTTTGCTACTTCTTTTAGTTCTAGAATCTCCAAGAAACTTTGCTGTATCAGTCTATTTGTGGTGCTATAACAAACTACCCAAGGCTGGGTAACTTACATTAAACTTAGAGCATTCAAAGAGCAAAATGCTGGCACCTGCTTAGCCCTGGTGAAGGAGCCCCTGGGAGATACCAGGACAATGGCAGGACCACACATTTAAGAGATTATGTGGGGACAGGAAGCAAGAGAGAGGGGTAGGGAAAGAGAGAGAGAGATAGAGATAGAGAGAGCGAGAGAGAGAGCGCAGAGACAACTGAACTACTCTACCCCATGAGATCAGTAGACCAGCCTTCCTTCCCTCCTCCCTTCCTTCCTCCCTCCTTCCTTCCTTCCTTCCTTCCTTCCTTCCTTCCTTCCTTCCTTCCTTCCTTCCTTCCTTCCTTCCTTCCTTCCTCCCTCCCTCCCTCCCTCCTCCCTCCCTCCCTCCCTCTCTCCCTCCTTCCCTCTCTTCCTCCTTTCCTTTTCCCCTTCTTTCCTCCCTTCCACCTCCCTCTGTCTTTCTTTCATTTGTCTGTTGTGGGGCTTGAACTCAGGGGCCTGGGCAGTGTCCCTGAACTCTTGCTCAAGGTTAGCACTCTACCACTTTAAGCCACAGTGTCACTTCTGGTTTCTGCTGGCTAACTGAAGATGAGTCTTATGGACTTTTCCTGACTGGGCTGGCTTTGAACTGCCGTCCTCAGATCTTGGCCTCCTGAGTAGCTAGGATTAGAGGTCTGAGCCACTGTCACTGGCTGGGTGCATGTGTTAAATGATTAAACAAATCAAGAGAGCTGAAGCAAACCAGCACACATGCCAGGGAGGGAGAAAGAGCAAAGAGGGAAATAGAAGAGGGAAAGACGCAAAGGAATTAGAAAAGGCAAAAGACTGGAAGGAAGACAATGAGGAGAGGAGAGGCAAGAGGAACAAGAGGGAGGAGACAGAGAAGTTGGCAGAAAGACAGGAAGGGAAGGGAAGAAGAAAGGCATGCATGTTATACTCCTAGGAATGAGTACTGTGTAATCTTTCACCCTATCCTGAAGGTCAATAAACTGGACTGGGAAATTAAAAAAACAGATTCTAATTGAAGGTTAGCAAAAGGCCTGGGGAAGTACAAAAACTCTGCCAACTACTATCTAACTGCCTCCCAGAAATGAAAAATCACAGGCTGTGATATACAGGGCCCGCGTCTATCCACACCCATGTCCACATTACAGCCGGGAGAATGAGGCTTCATCCAAGACGCAGCTTTAATGTGAGCAATTATAATTAAGCAAGAACCTCCACAGGCTATAATCACACACACCCACGCTGGGAATGACAGGGGAGAGGCGGAAGCTGAGGGCTGCCAAGAAAGAACGTTCTAGAAGAGACAACAGGAAGTGAAACTAGATAGAGATGGGAAGTCTTCGTTCCTACTGCTGGGCAGAACGTGTCCCTTTCTGTATTTCACAGGTAGAAGGTTTAAATCATGGTTGTCCCTTGGACCAGGATTCTTAGTTTTCTAGAAACTTTTAGGGGAATGGATTTTTGCATACGTGCTATTCATTTTCTGAGGCCAATTTAGTGATAGTTTCATACTGTGGGTGAAGGAAAGGTAGAATTTTATTAACTAAAGTTGCTTTTTTTTTTTTCTTGTGAAGGTCCTGGGGCTTGAACTTATGGCCTATATGCTGATACTAAGCTTTTTTTTGTTGTTGTTGTTCAAGGCTGGTGTTCTACCACTGAGCCACATCTCCACTTTTGGTGGTTAATTGGAAATAGAGTCTCATCATTTTTTTTTTCTTCCCTGGGGTTGGCTTTCAATCATGATCCTCTGATTTCAGCCTCTTGAGTGGCTAGTATTACAAGCATGAGACAGCAGTGTCTAATTAAAGTTGCATTTTTAATATTCTTCATTAATCAACCCTTTTAAGTCATTCTCCCAAGTTGGGCAGACTCCTTGGTGGTTTTTCCTCAAGTTTCTAAGCATATTGGATATTGGATATGACCGGACTGTCTTAGGTCATGGGACCACTCACAGGCCAAGGACGGCTGCCGAGTCCACCCTGGGGCATCTGAGGCCTCGCTATCACTATTCTAGAAGAGTCTACATGCACAGAAGCACCATCAGCTTTTCTTTTCCAAGCCTTGGTTCTTGGTCATCAACTAAGACAATGGCTTTTCCTAGGGAAACCAAGCCATGGAAGGTCAGGACCAACTGTGGAAAAATCCAGAGGCTCCCAATCTCTACTCCTCCCCACACCTGCACAAACTGGGGCTCTGAAGGAGACCCCCCTAGGTCTGATCCAGCGACCCCTGGTCCACCCTTGCTTCAAGGTTATGAGTCTTGGAGCTCATTACTCTACTTGGCTTCCATTGACACCCCTCTGTCTGGTATGGGTTTATGTTGACAATGGAATGAGAACCTTCTGGCACCGGCTCCATGGCAAGTTCCATGAAAGATGGCGGATCCATTTTCGCCCTCACTCTCTCTCTGGAGCCGTGGCCACTTATGCTCTTCCAGATGCAGACACAGAGGCTTAGAGAGATAACTTGTTTAAGTTGACATCCGCTGTGATGAAGCCAGGGCTCAGATTCAGACTCACGTGGCCCCGGAAGGCTTGCTCTTAGCCCGCCCTCCATCATTCTGCTTCAGCTCAGTGTTCCAGCAGTTATGGACACTGTTGTTGTTGTTGTTGCTGTATAACCTTCAAAAGTCCCTAGGAAATTCGTCCTGATAGAAGTGCAGAACTGCTCTGCAGATACTCTCCTGCACCTGCTAGTATCTCAGGCCAGGCTGCTCTGCTGCACCTGTGACATTGGGGCGAAGAGCAAGTGACGCACGCGCAGTATTCACAAGCCAGTGAGTGCTGTACGTGGCTGATGGCCTGAAATTTCATAGAGAATGGCCACATGCCAATGTCTTGTTCCTATAATGCTAACTACTCAAGAAGACCAAGATCTAGAAGATTGTGGTCCAAAACTAGCCTGGGCAGAAAAGTCCATGAGACTGCATCTTCAAAATAACCAGCCAAAAACAAGAAATCCACTAACATCTGGGTTAGTGGTGTGTGACTCAAGTGGCAAAGTACCAGCTGAGGGTGTGGTTCTGAGTTCAAGCCTTAGTACTGGCAAAAAGAAAAGAAAAGAAGAATCTAGTTGCTTTAGAGAAATGATCAAGGTCCCTTGAAAATTCAGACTAAGCTGTGTCCACGTGTTCTCGGGGATTTTCTTTAGGACAAAGAGGGCTTGGAGGAGCAAGACCAGTACTCACAACGAGGACTGGGATTATGGCAGAAGGTAGTATAAGAAATACTCTATGTATTGAGGAGCTAGAGGAAGCCAAGTATGGCCAATGAGGGTGCCTGTCCCAGGCTGGGAAGGTTCTGGTCTTCATGACACAGAAGAAGCTTAATGTTGAAGAAATAATTCCAGGTGCTATTCAGGACAGCAAAAAGCTAGTGACACCCCATCTCAACAAACACAATGGGCATGACACCACAACCACATCCCAGCTTCTGAGAGGCTTAGGTAGGAGGATCGCAGCCTGAGGATTGTGCCCTTGGCAAAAGTGTAAAAGCATGAGACTGTACCTGAAAATATAGTAAAGCAAAAAAAAGGGCTAGGGGTGTGAATCGAGTGGCAGATCTCCTGCTTAGCAAGTGTCAGGCCTTAAGTTCAAACTCCAGTACTACTGAGAAAACAGAGAGAGAGAGAGAGAGAGAGAGAGAGAGAGAGAGAGAGAGAGAGAGAGAGAGAGAGAGAGAGAGAGAGAGAACACAAGAGGTGTGGGGTTGGGAGGGATCCTTGCTGTCTGTAACAGAGGATGGCTCTAAGTCCTGATCCTGGGGCATGCAGAGCTAGAAGAACCTCATTTTCGGTCTCAAATGAAGCTTCATGCAGAGACATTGCGAGATGAGGCTGTCATCTTCGAAAAGCATGGCCTACCTCCTCCTCAGCTTTCCCCTCCTTTCTAAGAAAGAGGGTATCCCTCTGCTCTGTACCTGGGAGCAGTCTGAGATTGAGAAGAAATTAAAAAATAAATAAGAAAATCTCTCTACCCAAGGCTATCCTTTCCTTCTTTCCTTTAAAGTAGAGGCTAAAATACAGGGAGAGGCCTGAACCAAGGATAGTGCTTTCAAACCTTGGGTGCGGCTCATTAGAGGGTTGTAAGCCAACTTGGTGAATTGCAATCAGCTTTTCTCTCCTCTTTCCTCCCTCTCCTTTTTATCCTTCTCTTTTCTTTCTTTTCCCTTTCACTCATTCATTAAAAAAACAACACCAGAATCACATAGAAAGTATCAGCCTATACACATAGGCTGGGAGTGAAGCATATTAACACACACACACGCACACGCACACACACACACACACAATTACTGGATAGGTTGTGAAGTAAAATTCAGTTTTCATCACAGGTTGTGGCCAAAAAGCTTGAAAACTCTTAGCCTAGGCTCATAGACAAAGCATAGATGCGTCAGGCTAGAAGATAGAAAGTTCCAGCATTATGATATATGCCCCCCCAAAAGGGCTGTCTAGAAGCAAAAAGATGTAATGCACTATTAATGTATACTAATGAAAGGTAACAGTGTATTTTGAATGTAAAAAAAAGAGATAAGAAATACTTATACTTTGTTACATGCCTCTCCTCTCCTCTCCTCTTTTCCCTCCCTCTCCTTCCCTCCCGTCTCCTCCCCTTTCCTTTATTTTAAGTCTTGCTAGGAAGCAAGCCAGCCTCGAAGTCATGATCCTCCTGCCTTAAGCCTCCCTAGTGCTGGGAGTCTAGACTGTGTGTGTCGCCTCCCTCCAGCTGGTTCTTATGTCTCGCCCTTAAAGAAATTTCCCCTAAGCCTGCCTTTTCCTTTCTTTGCTTCAACTCTATTTATTTCTCTAGGCCTCTGACCTTCAGTATCATAGTCACTAGCTTTCTGTGGACCCTGAGCACTTGAAGTGTGGGTTTTGAAGAACTGCGAAGAACTGAGTGTTCTCTTTTATTTCATCTCAATTATGAATTTTAAACATGAAGCAATATAAAATATGTTTCTGTTAAACACAACTTAATTGCTTTGATAGGACTACATTTTACTTTAACTGTTGAAAAATTTGTCATCCAGATTGAGGTATGCTGTAATTATAAAATACGTCCTGGTTTTCAAACATGTAGTACAATAAGAAGAATGTAAAATAGTTCGTTAATAATTTCATATTGACTGAAAAATGAGATGGAAATAGCTTAGATATTCTGGTTTGGGTGATCTATATGATCATGGTATTTTGTGTTGGTGCTGGTCCTGGGGCTTGAACTCGGCCCATGAATGCTGCCCCTGAGCTTTTTGTTCCTCAAGGCTAGAGCTTTACCACTTGAGCCATAACTGCACTTGTGGAATTTTTTCTTCTGGTGATTATTTGGAGACAAGAGTCTCACAGACTTTCTTGCCCAGGCTGACTTTGAACCACAATCCTCAGACCTCAGCCTCCTCAGTAGCTAGGATTACAGTGGGAGCCACCAACATTCGGCTGATCCAGATTTTTCTTTTTTGCCAGTCCTGGGACTTGAACTCAGGGACTGAGTGCTTTTCCCATGCCTCTTTGTGCTGAGAGATAGCACTCTACCACTTGACCTGCAGCACCACTTCCAGCCTTTTCTTTATTGGAGCTAAGAGTCCGACAGACTTTTCCGCCCAGGTTGGTGTCCAACTGCAATCCTCAGATCTCAGCCTTCTCAGTATTATAGGATCCTACAGGACCCTACAGATTACAGGGGTTTGGTGTGCCACCGGTGCCCAGCTCAAGATGATTTTTATCTGTTTATTTTTACTTAAAAAGAGTGGTTAATGGAAAAATTTAAATCACATACATGGTTCCTAACTATGTATCTCAACGGAGCATCTTGGGGCCAGACTATGTCAGAAAGCATCTGCATGAGAGGTCTTTAATACCTTCATACGATATTCTTTTATGTAATTGGTATAATTAATTGACATTGTTCCACAGACATTCTTTTCATGTGTCTTCTCCCCTAGATCATAAGTTTCTTTATAGTTCTGCGGCCTGGTACGTTGTAAGTGCTCCATAAATACCTATGAAATGAATCAATGGCTAGCCACATCAAGTTCACCAGCGTTAGTAATAGTTTTATACACAACCTGTCTTTTACACTAATTCAGGGAGGTTCAATCTTCTGGCGACATTTCTAGGCTATTAGGTTGCAATGCCCAACCTGGCGGGAGGGGGCGCTGTCTGGGAAGCCCTGTGTCCAACCACTTTGTTCTTCCTAGCATCCTGCTCCTAGGGGAAGACCCTTGGGGTACAGAGCAGCGGTGAGCCCATGCAGGTGAGCTCCAGGAGGAGTGGAAGAAAGAGGGGTGAAGAAGGGAGGGGAGCGGGAAGCAAGAGTTTTCCCTTCTCTTCCTGCTGCAATGGGAGCTTAGCATGGCTGCCAAGTGAAATGCTTGGGTGGGAAGCAGAGGCTGGCCGGCTGTGGTGTGCCACGGGGTGGAGTTACAATTTATAAGCAGGGAGAGGCAACTGAAGAAATGAAACATTCTTTCAAAAAACGTTCTGCTGAAGTCCAATTAGAAAAAATTCCACTCCCTCATGCTAGATTTGAAGAAACTATCCTTTTAGAATAATATCTTGAGTCTCATAGTCCAGGGCAAGAAGAATATTAGATGTTTACTAACCTCCAAAAAAGGAGGCACTCCCTAAAACTCAGAGCTAGCCCATGTTGCTTTACGGACTTGGTTTCCATGGCACAGATCTTTCTGGAAAGGTGTGTACTACAGGGTAGATTCTTCAAAAAGAAAAGCTACATTCTTTTGTGGGTCCTCCCACTGAGAAGTGGGGTCAATTCTGGCAGCCTTCACATGTGGACTACACTAGAAAACCTGATGGGGGGGGGAATCTTTTCTTTTTTCTTCTTTTGGTGCCAGTACTGGGGCTTGCACTCAAGGGCCCGAGTGCTGTCCCTTAGCTTTTTCACTCAAGGTTGGTGTTCTACTACTTGAGCCACACTTTCATTTCCAGCTTGTGTGTGTGTGTGTGTGTGTGTGGTGGTTAATGGAGTAATGGAGATAGGAGTCACACAATAGTAACTGCTCTGGCTGCCTTTGAACTGTGATCCTCAGCTCCCAGCCTCCTGAGTAGCTAAGATTACAGGTGTGAGTAACCAGCACCTAGCAGGTTTGAATCTTGGAAAACGCGTGCACACAGGGATTTGCTGTGTTGTCTTTTTGTTGGGTTTCCAATCCGGCTTCCATAGATAACTTGCTCTACACTGGACACCCATGCCCTGGTCACCCTCGTGGTGCCCTTTTAGCTGCTAAACCAACAAGTGACATCATCCAGGACCCGTAGACTTCTGATGAGCCTTTTAATTATTGTGGTCACATAAGCAAGTTTGGGGAACTCAGCGGAAGAACTTCCTGACTGAGCCCCACCCAAACTGCTAACCCTCAGAACGGCAAGCTAAGAAGGGATAGTTGTTTTAAGCCTCTAAGCTTAGGAGTGGGCTTTTTTTTTTTTAATGTTAGCAGACAGATCAGCCTCCTATGATGAAAACAAGATAGAGAACAGGGAGTAGATCTGCAGCAATGGAAGGTATTTATCTTGAGAAAATATATATATGTGTGTGTATATACATATACACACATATATAACAAAGTATAAAATTGATGCACTATTAGTGCATTTAGCACCCAGAAGTTAAATTCTTTGTTCAAATGATGATTGTATTATTATTATTATTATTATTTTTGCCAGTCCTGGGGCTTGGACTCAAGGCCTGAGCACTGTCCCTGGCTTCTTCTTGCTCAAGGCTAGCACTCTGCCACTTGAGCCACAGTGCCCCTTCTGGCCATTTTCTGTATATGTGGTGCTGGGGAATCGAACCCAGGGCCTCATGTATAAGAGGCAAGCACTCTTGCCACTAGGCCATATCCCCAGCCCCTAATTGTATTATTAGTAGAAACCAATGGTTGTAGGTGAAAGAAGAGGAAATAAAAATAGTTCTCTTTTTGGCCAGGGCAAACTGCACCATATTCACAGAGAAGGGATCCTTGGTCCTTGGTTAGGATCTTCCATGAAATGTACCATGGCCCAGCACCATTCCCAATGCTTTGCCCACACTAACGTGTTTAATTCTCATATCTGCCTTCTAGGGCAGGTACTACAAAAAAAAAAATCTCAACTGAAGTTATGCAGCGGATAAGCGGTGTGACTTACAGGTGAGTTGATTTTTAAAGCAGTTTTTTTTGGGGGGGAGGGTGGGGTAGAGAGTTAGAGCACGCATATATAGCATCACAGGTGTGTGTGTGTGTGTGTGTGTGTGTGTGTGCGCGCACGCGCGCTGGGGTGTGAGGTTTATATCGATGGGTGGTGGAAGTCAGTTTCAAGAGAGAGCTGGAGACAGGATCTTTGGAGGCCAAGATGATAGACTGAAGAATGTGGCCCCCCTTTTGGCAGGTAATGGGGGGCAAGCCACTGAGGATTTCAGAGAGAAGTAAAATCATGGCAGAGTGCCAGGAAATTAATATGTGCAGGGTGAAAGTAATGAAGCAGGAGGAAGGAGAAAGCAGGTGGTTAGGGAGAGGACCCTGCCGTGCTCCTGCCATTTGCTGGGTGGGGCACAGCGCAGGTGGTGGGAATGGAAGGATAAACCGGAAGGAAGGGATGCCGGACTACAGTGCCCGGGAGGCTCAACAGGACTTGGAGACAGATGACAAGGCGTTAAATATGGAGAAACAGGATGGTCGTTCGGGACACAGGTGAGAGGCAAACGAAGGCACATGTGTCATTTACTCACAGGAAAAGACCTAACTCAAGTCAGGAGAGATACCAAAACAAAACAAAACACAACACCATGCCAGGAAATAGTATTTCCTTTGCGCACCATAACCAATTGCAAAACAGCCGTCCATTTTGTAATAGCCGCTCCTGGCACATTTGCTTTCGAGCCTGGAACAGGAAAAGGGTGGGTTGAAGGTTACCCCCACCCTAGGATGGTCAGGGAGCGGGGTTGTAGGATATGGTGCAATTTGTTCTGGGGAAGCAGGAAGGGTGCCTGCTTGTCTGCCTCCCCCACAAACCCCACCAGCAGACCCCCAATGCATCTCATTAAAAGGAAAGAAGGGCAACAACTGATATCATTTTCCCAAGTGGTATTTTCTATGTTCTAAGTCCTAGTGTTTTGTTTAGAAGCGGCACTTAGAAAATTGGAGGGGAAGGGAGGCGAGGGAAAAGGAGAGAGCAAGAAAAGCCTCCTAGGATCTTAAACCCTGGGAGAGAGATCTTGACGCTTGGATTTGAGCTTGTCTAAGAGACAGGTGGGGAGGGAGGTATGCAGAGACTCCTTGAAATCTACCTGAAATGAATGAGCCTGAGGTAAAAGTAGGTGTTTATCTCAAGTCATTGCCTCAAATAGCTGACTACCTGTTGGAAGAGGGGTCTGATCGATGCAAAGCAGAGCAGCGGTGCGTGAGCGGTTACACAGCAGTTAGTATTGATCAGAGCCAAAGGCTGCCGATAGGAATGTGGAACACACTGACAGGCGGAGAAGAGAGAAGAACGCAACAGCCTTCGCTGGTGGCAGCCGTACAGAGGGAAGCCGATAAAAAGTCAATTCCACTTAACTGAATGGCTGCTAACTAAATATTTGGGGGGCCAGAGCCTTCCCAGAGAGCAGCTGGAGCATCTCTTGTTCCGGAACTGAGACATCAAGCGAGTGAGAGCTATCGACAGGTGAGATCGGGCCTGCTAGTGGACGTGGGAAAAGGAGAGATGAAGGAGAGGTGTTTAGTCTCTGCAGGGTTGACAGGGCACCAAACAACCACTTCTGATCTACTGATGATGGGCAGGGAAGGGACTAAGGGACAGGCTGCAAGAGGTGACTGATTAGTTAGTGCATTCTAAACCCCAGGGCATTTTCTCCATACTACTTGGCTACATGGAAAGTTGAGCAATGGCTAAGGGCTTTAGTTTGGATCTTTCGTTTTTGCAGTAGTGGGGTTTGAATTCAAGTCCTTGCACTCTCACTTGGCTTAAAATTTTTTTTTTTTTTTTTTGCTCAAAGCTGGCCACTCTACCACTTGAGCCACATTTCTACTTCTGGCTTTGGTGGTTAAGTGGAGATAAGAGTCTCACAGACTTTCATATCCAGGCTGGCTTCGAACTGGGATCCTCAGATGTCAGCCCTCCTGAGTAGCTTAGGATGACAGGTGTGAGCCACCAGCACCTGGTGGATGTGATTATACCTAAGTCTTCATAGCAATCTCAGGAGATGGATGTTTCGTCAGTCTACTATGAGGATGTCCAGATCAGGAAACCAAGGCTCACCCAGCTAGAATGAAGGACTGGGTGTACTTCAAACTCCTTATCTAGTGCCACCCTTCTACTTGTGAATTAAAGTTAAATACCACAAATTAAAAATTTTGGGGGGACTCAACCAGACACCTAATAGTAGCTCAATACATGCTAACACGGATATCGTTCATTCACGTTTAGATGTGGACTGAACACCTATCCACAAAGCACACAGAAGGAGCAGGAGGCAGAGGCTCACGTCTGTCATCTTAACTGTTCAGGGGGCTGAGATAGAAGGATCGTGGTTCAAAGCCAGCCCAGGTAAGAAAGTTCATGAGGCTCTTCTCTCCAATTAACTACAAAGCGGGGGTGGGGGGGGGGAAGCTAGGAGTGCAGCTGTGGCCCAGGTGGTCAAAGGCTAGCCTTGAGCACAAAAGCTCAGGGACAGCACCCAGGCCCTGAGTTCAAGCCCCAGGATGAGCATGCATGCACGCACGTACACACAAGGAATTCACATCTTGTCTCTACTGCTTTTGTTTGTTGCCTTTTTTGAGGCTCAGTATGTAGCACAGCCCAGGCTGGCTTCCAATTCCCAATCCTCCTGCCTCAACCTCCGGAGTGCCAGGCTTATAGGCATGTGCTACCACTCCTGACTTCCATAACTGCTTTGAAAGACATTTGTGGATTGCCTGCTGTGCCAAAGGCTTACAACTCATGCACAGAAAGGACTTCAAGCCAAATGGAGGCAGGGCAGAGGGAGCAGAGGGAGAGTGACCGGTGATTGGTGACCACAGTTGGAATTTGGGATTTACCTGCATGAATCTATAGGTCGCATGCAACCCCTTAGAGGGACCTGACACCCCTGAGATTCCGTGGGACAAAGGGGCCTTTGCCCACCAAGTGCCTACCCACTGCGTGTTTAGACACTGTGCCCAGGCACAGTCTCCTTTTGCTCCCCTACACACTGCCAAAATGGCCATCCTAGACAGGTGACTGGTGAGGAAACTGAGCCAGCAGAGAGGTTCAGCTGTATCTCAAGTTTTGGTCTATACATTGAGCTCTTAGGGGAACCATTTTGAAATGTTGATGAGTAACGACCCTTCTAAGTACCTTAATTTAGTGGGTCATCGAGGCTCTCTACTTGTCAAATGCTAGTCACTTGATAAATGCATTCCATTTATCGACATATCAATGTATTGGTGTGTGTGTGTGTGTGTGTGTGTGTGTGTGCGTGCGTGTACATACTTGCTTATTTCTATCCTCTCAACCCACATTCTGCATGTGTGTGGAGGGCGCATGCGCAGATTAGCTTCAGTCTCAATACTTACCGCATAGCAACTTTTAATAAACCTCATTCCTTTAGGTAGTTGGCTTAATATTTTAAAATATGGTTTTAATTACCATCTGCCTCATGTTTAAGGCAAAAAGCAGGAAAAGAGAGAAAAACATGTAACCTATAAGCATTGCCAGGAATTCAATTCTGAGAAGATGAAGGCCAGAATTCCAGGGTGTAGACGCCTAGGCTCCCCCCAAATTACTTTGCAGGGAATAGACTATCCCCTACCCCCGAAGTAACAACAACAGAAAACTAGCTGAATTTCCTGGGTTTTCTGATCCCAGCAGAGACTATAAACATTTATCTCTGGGCTTTCCCAGCAATGTGTCTTATGGAAGGGAGCAGTTCGTGCATTTACAGCTCTGAAGGTGAACTCCTCACTCCAGCCTAAGCCACATAATTAAAGTGGAAAATTCCTGGTGGAGGGAGAAAAAAAATACATCAGGGGGAAAAATAACCATGTTTGGGAAGGGAACTGGACTCCTGCAGTCTCCAGAGACAGTGGGGTTGGTTGCTGCGTTCCTGGGCACTTAATTATAGCCCGGCTTGCTTACACTCCCGGTCTTTCATCTCGCCAGGCATTCCTCCATATTGAGATTAGAAGCAATCTGAAGGCAGGGATGAGGGCACTGAGTGAGTGGGTAGGGTGTGACAGTACTCTGTGTATATGTGTGTGCACGCACACATGCGTGTGACAGGGCTTTGCTAGGAAGCCCGGGCTAGTCTCGAACTCATTATTTTCTTGCCTTAACTTCCTGAGTGCCAGGACCCTGGAAGGCAGTCCTATCAAAACTGAGAATGGCAAGGTGCACTTACATACTTGTCGTGGGTTCTCTACCAACTGGAGCTTTCTACCTGAGCTAAAAGTGCTTCAAGCCAGGTCCATCCCGTGGCTGGCTCTAACAACCCTTTCTGACTCAGTTTCTCCACCTATGGAGTACATGTACTCATGTACGTATTCCCTGGGGGAACTGGTAGAATAATTCTGTAAAGCAATGTGTAGAAAGTTCCGAGAATAAGGCAGGAGGCATGATGCAGTAGGTCTTGAAATAACTAATTAAGTACCTACATGGAAAGGGTTTTTGAAAACAACTGCCCCTTCTGACAGTCCCTTAAATGTCAGACGTAGCCTGGAGCCTTTCATATGTTTGACTCATGCCATCTTCCATGTAGCCTTCAGAAGTTGGTTCTAATAAAAAAAAAAAACCAACAATAAGAAAAACCAATCTGTTCTCTAGAGGAGGAAACTAAAAGCACCCATGTAACTGGCTTGGGTGGCACAGCGATGTCTGGGACCACCTGGGCTTTGAGGTTGGTATCTGATCCTTTTGGCCAGGGCCAGCAAACACAGGGTGGGAAGAAGCTGGCAGCCCCAGAAGGATCAGTGTGGGCTGTGGCTATTTGAGGGGAGCTGGGTACCTGCCGGAGAATGGAGAGGGCTGGCCTGGAAGGACCCGGGTGCTAAGGTGCGTGCGTAGGGCCAGCACAAGCTCTGGTTTCCTCTGTGGTCTCCCTGTTGCCTGGCGCAAGGAGGATGTAATCCTACAAGCAGGCATTTGAGTTCTGCCACCCATTCCAAGGCTCCTTTTACTTCCTGAGGAAGTTTCCACTGGGCAAAATGGAGATCATGAGCCCCGAGGACTCAGCACCTCCTTGGGGGTGGAGGTGGTGAGGCTCTCGTGAGTCAGTCTGGGGTTATCTTAAAATACCTGGTGAACTATAAAGCATAGCGCAAGGGATGCCAGCTGTACCTGTTGGCTCAATGCTCACCTGTGAGTGAAGAAGGGAGCTGAGTGCCAGTAGCTCACGCCTGTAATCCTAGCGACTCAGGAGGCTGAGAGCTGAGAATGGAGGTTCCAAGCCAGCCCCCCTCCCCCCGCCCCCCCAAAAAAGCCCATGAGATTCTTATCTCCAATAAACCAGCAAAACGTTGAAAGTGGAGCCATGGCTCAAGGAACTAGCCTTGAGTGAAAGAAAAACAACAACAACAACAACAACAACTAAGGATCAGTATCAGGTTCTGAGTTCAAGTCCCAGGAATGCAGAAGCAAAACAACAACAAACCAGAAGGGGGAAGGTACCTAGTCTTAGAACTTCCACTGAGAGACAACACCAAACACACATTTCCCTGGGGGAAACATTTATAGTGCTGGAGGGTCCTGGTATTGTCTATAATCAATACCAGAACAGGTAAGGAGCCTGGGAGCCTTGCGGATGAATGATATTACTATTATCTAGGTACATGATAGCAGGCTTGGGAAGGCGGCATAATCAACCCTCTCTTCCCTGTACTGCCAGTGCCCTTAGCAATTTGGGGGCAAGTTGGGGGCTGGTTGATGTCCTTAGTGGAGCGTGGGCATTTGTACTGCCTTACGATCCGTTCTGCGGCAGAGCCACAGATGACGCAAAATAATCGGCAGTGTCCCGGCTTTTCTTAGGGGTCCAGTCGCCTGTGTCTCGGTTGTATTTCAGGCGAAGTTTTTGTAAAGTGGATCAATGCTTGAAGCACATGATATAACATGATCCTTCAGGAGTTTGATTAATCGTGTCACAGTCACAGCCTCAGTTCAGGTTCAACCTTTTAAAAGTTTTATGATTGTATAAAGTGATCCATCAGCAGGAGAGGAAAGATAAATGTGCGGCGTTGGCCATCTCTCTCTCCCCTCCTCGTTGTCAGCTGGTTTTCTGATCTTTGGTAGTCCAGCCCGACCAAGGCTTGTGAAGATTGATGGAATCTGGACCAATGTTCTTAGATGTTCTGAGTGGCAAGGAAGCTGGGCCGGGGTGTCCTGAGTCACCTCATATGGAATTTCTGATGTCACTGTGATTTGGTGGCTCAGGTCTGTAGTCCTAGCTCACTCAGGAGGCTAAGATCTAAGGACCGAGGTTGGCAAAGCCAGCCTGGCAGATCAATCTGTGACTCTTTTTTTTTCTTCTTCACTCACAGTTAATGTTCCATCACTTTAGCCATAGCTTCACTTCCCTGTGAGACTCTTATCTTCATGTAACCAGCAAAAAGGTGGAGCTAGAGGTGTGGCTCAAGTGGTAGAGCGCCAACGCTGACTGGAAAGAGTCAAGTGACAGCACGAGGCTCTGAGTTCCAGCTCCAGTACTGGTGTGACTGGTGTGTGTAGTGTGTACACGCACGAGCTCACACACACATACCCAGAGTCAGAAATTCTGATGTCATTGATCTTCAGCAAGGTCTGGGGCATTGCCTAAGAATTTTAACATAGGGCTGTGCATGGCGGTACGAGTTTATAATCCCAGCTATTTGGGAGTTGGAAGGAAGAAGAGGCCCCTGAGTTCAGTCCCAGCTACTACCACCATAAATAAAAAGGATATTTCTAGTGCTTTGGGCTGAATTATGTCTACCTTAGATTTGTAGGTTGGCATCTCAAGCTCCCTCCCCCCCCCCCACCAAATG
The DNA here is from genome assembly GCF_023159225.1 of Perognathus longimembris pacificus. Classification (NCBI taxonomy): domain Eukaryota; kingdom Metazoa; phylum Chordata; class Mammalia; order Rodentia; family Heteromyidae; genus Perognathus; species Perognathus longimembris. The sequence goes on from NC_063170.1 coordinate 10,372,341, forward strand.
TAACTGTATTTGGAGGTCGCAACTTCAAGGAGGTCACTGAAATAGAGCTGAAGTTACACCCTAACCCTACTATGAGCAGCCTCCCAGGAAGAAGAGGAAATCCTACCGGAGGTTGTATGTGAAGTCCGACAGCCACTCACTGGAAGTATCTGTATTTAATGTGGGTTTTGGTCTTCTGATTTTGTTTTAAGTTTTGATTCAAAGTCTCAGTACGGTGCCTACGCTGGGCTCAAACTTTTGATCCTCCTGGGATTATAAGCAAGAGTTACTATACTTGACCTTATAATTGTAAGATTATTATTCCTCTCCCTTCTTGCCCTCTCCTTATTTTTTGATTAGTAAAAAAAGGAGTTTCTGAGTTTGTGAGACCCTATCTTTTTTTTTTTTTTTTTGGCCAGTCCTGGGCCTTGGACTCAGGGCCTGAGCACTGTCCCTGGCTTCTTCCCGCTCAAGGCTAGCACTCTGCCACTTGAGCCACAGCGCCGCTTCTGGCCGTTTTCTGTATATGTGGTGCTGGGGAATCGAACCTAGGGCCTCGTGTATCCGAGGCAGGCACTCTTGCCACTAGGCTATATCCCCAGCCCTGAGACCCTATCTTAACCAATGTAAGAGAGCTGGGTGGTACTGCCTGTCAATTGTGGTCCTGGGGAAGCTGAAATAGGAGGATTATGGTCCAAGGAGGTCTAAGACAAAGTAAGATCTCATTTGAAAAAGTAACTAAAGCACGAAAAAGCTGGGGGCATGTCTCAAGTGGTAGAGTACTTGCCTAGCAAGCAAGGCCCTGGGTTAAAAAGAAAAAAAAAATAATGAAAAACTACAATAAAAGAAAAAAGGAAAATGAGTTTCCCGGGAGTTCGTCCTTTGGCTGTCTGGGAACATGGCTCTCAGTCTTGTTCTCAGAATTGGGAGTGACTGAAACTTGACAGCCTAGCTCTTTGGGGCCCAAAAAGAGTCTGCAAGTGGAGGAAACTCACACTGTCCTCTGAGAATTCTGTCCACAAGAATCCTGTCCTACAAGGCTGGTTTGCAGACTTGTGCGGCCCTGTGGTCTAGAAGCAGGGCCAGCCTCCTGCCCACTAGACAATTCTGCTGCTTAACAAACCAGAACAGCTTTGTGTGTACACAGAACACTCCCAGGAAAGATGTGAACATGAGCTTTTTCAGTTTTCTTTGTGGGAAATTCATACATAGGAATATTGCAGAACTGCTCTGCTTTACTTCAGCCTTCTAAATGTGAAATCACTAGATATTTTGGCAATACAATTTTTTTTAAATTAAGAAGTGATGAGACCTAGAGATGCATTGTTGACGTCTACCCTGGAGAGAGCCATCTAGAATCTTCTGGAAACAGTAGTTCTGTGGGTGGGCATTTCCAAGGTTCCAGCTATCTTGTTTTGCTTGCTTGCCTTCCTGCCTTCCTTCTTCCCTTCTCTTTCCTTTTTTCCTTCCTTTTTATCTTCCTCCCTCCCTCCCTCCCTTCCCTCCCTCCCTTCCTCTTTCTCTCTTTCTCCTTTCCTCCTTCCTCTCTCTCCCTTTTTCTTTCATTTTCTGTTTTTCCCAGTCTTCCTCCCTTGCTCTTTCTCTCTTTCCTTTTTTTCTCCCTCTCCTTTCCTTCCCTTCTCTTCCCTTTCCTCCCCACTTTCTGACAGGGCTTGTCTGTAAAGCCTAGGCTCACTTTGAACTTGTGATCCTCTTGTCTCTGCTTCCTAAGTGCTAGGATTATAGGCCTTTGCCCACCACGATCCCAGCCCTGCTCCTTTCTTTGTCCTCATCCAATTCGTTACTCTCTTGACCTCTCATTGCTGATAACTTCCCCAGCCAGGCTGAGAAATGGTAAACCTAGGCTGAGGTTTCCGTGGATCCCAGAGTGTGAACAATTCACTTAGCCACACAGGGCAGCTCCCCAACCTAGCCCCTCAGTTCCCATGCCAGTGTCCCCCAGCTCCAACTCTCTCCTGCTTGCCTTCTAAGGAGATTAAGAACGGACGCTTTATTTTGTTTCCGCTTTAGTTTATTTGAAGGTTTTACGATGTTTTAGTTGAGTGGCTCTCGGGACTTCCAAATAAACATGCTTCTTTTAAAAATGGCAAGTTGTTTTTATTTATTTCTTCTAGATGCCCAGTGACTCCTGGAGTATATTAGGCAGCTTTAAATTGTAATTAAAATAATAACTGTGGTCCTAAACCAATAATAGATGTCGAATTATACAAAGGCCAAATTAGGATGTCCAGAAAAATCTATCTCAAAGAAGCCAGGGGTAAGCATGGAATTAAAAAAAAAAAAAAAAAAGAAAGAAAGAAAGAAAAGAGTTATCTTTGTGGTAATGGAACCAAAGGAAAGTTCTATCAACAACCTTCCTGTGTTATTTTGTTTTGACTTTGTTTTTGCCTTCCTATAAGGCTACTCTGATTTTGTGGGTTTGAACGCGTGCTGTTTGGGGGCCGTGGAAAGCCGCCAACGCTGTAGTTGACCTGGTTACAAGTTTGCACACAGGAGGAAATCACAGATGCTTTTATGTCCACGGACACCAGCAGGGGAGGCTGGCACCCCCATTCCCCCCACATCCCCCACCCCTCGCGGAATCCGCAGCGCGTTCACGTTTCGGAGACACACGTGCCCATCTTTCCATCTGTCATCTCAGCTCATCTTCCTCTCCCAACTGTTCTTAAATTAAATGTCGATGTCTAATGGGAGATTTTCTCGTGAAAGCTTATGAGAATTTGTCTAAAGGCAAATTAAAACATTGAAATGCAATCACCAGACTCCACTCCCTGCTCAGCTGGCCCCGGCGCCTCCTGGTACCCGAAGGAGTTCAGCGACCTTTGCACAACCTAGGGAGAATGGTGGAGTCACCTGCCTGGCCGTCAGGGGCCGAGGGAGGAAGCTGCCTTCTCCAGATGCCCAGAGGAGAGGGCCCAGGGCCGGCCCAGCAAGAAGCCCTGGGCAAGAAGGGGCGGAAGGAGGGAGAGAAAACCAAACATGGAGCTCTAGTACCTTCAGCAGGGGGCGGAACCTCAGAACGCGAACCTCCATCTCATACCCCGCATTCCCCACAGATGATCGGATAAGGCTCCTACCACTGTCATGGGGCGAGGGGGTGGAAGGGACCCTCGGTGTGGCTGCTCCTGGCCCCTTTGTTCCCTCTCTGCTCCATAGAGATCCCCAGAGGCCAGCAGCTCCAAGAACTCCAGCTGAAACCACCCAACCTTCCTTCCCTCCTCCCTTCCTCTATCCTTTCTTCTCTCCCTTCATCCCCCCTTCCTTTCCCCTCTTCCTGCCTTCTCCCTTCCTTTCCTCCCCTCATTCCCCCCTCCTTCTCTGGAGACCTCCCTTCCTTCCTTTTTTCCTTTCTTTCCTCCCTCTCCTTCCCCCTCCCTTCTTCCCTCCTGTCTTTTCTCCCTCATGTTGAGTTCATCTCTTGCAAATGTTCTTTCGACTGCCCTGTGTCCAGCAGGTGACCATGGAACAAGATGGCAGTGGAGGCTTAGAAGGGCTGTGTGCTGTTACTCTGTCTCTCACAACATCATTCACCCTTGGGGAATTGGCCCAAATGTAGTCCTTCTCTTTCTGTCTTCAATGTTCCCATTTTTAAAAAAACTTCCCTGTTCATTTCCTCTTAACCAGCTGAGTGACAGAAACTCAATGCTGACCACTTCATTAGCCAATGACCTTGTCCCTCTGGCCTTCTGCCTGCGTGTTCTCTTGGGCAGGTTGTCTTACGTCATACGTCCTTGTTAAAGGGCAAGACCTTTGAGCCAACAGTGCTGGGCATGTTGTTTTAACATATATCTGGAGAAATCAGGCCTGTCGGATTGCATTAGGTTCTATTTAGGGAGCGCATGCCAATCCCCACAGTGGAGATGGGCCGTTACTTTGGAAACACAATCATGAGTAGCTCCCAGGGAGCACAGAGCGTGGATTATATTCCATCAGACAGGCCCCTGTCATCTATTCCTCCCTTCTTGGTGGGGTCACCCTTCTTCCTTTATGGAAAAACATCCCCATGAACCATCACCATGAAGGAAAAAGGCTAAGAGACACAGTGAGCTTCTAAAAGATGTGTCAACGAGTGTGCAAGGGATAAATCAGTGCATGGCAGCGATAGATGGACCTGCTCATTTCTCCTGCCAGTCGATGGCGTAGTGACAAAAAGTGATAAAGTTAGAGGTCCAGTGTGAAGGCGCATGTCTATAATCCCAGCTACTCCAGAGACAGAGGGAGGAAAATGGCAATTCTAGGGCAGCGCAGGGCCAGTTGTGGCAAAAGTACAAGACCTATCCAAAAACCCTACTAAAAGCAAAGGACTGAGGTTGTGGCTCAAGTGGTACAGTGTTCGCCTAGCAAGACCGAGGCTCTGCGTTCAATTCCGAGAACTCCATTCTTCCCTCCCAAGTATTGATAAAGTTAGTTGAAACTGTCTGTGAAATGATGACCCTGTCACAGGCATAAGACTAAGCATTTTCAACTCATTAATAATATTAATAGGGAATACTTATTAATTCCCTGTAGGGTAGATACTACTATTATGCCCAGATTATGGGTAGAAAAACTGAGGTTTAAGAAGGTCCAGTGACTGTTCCATATTCATTGAGCAGTTAAGTATGGGTTGGAACAGACTTGATGTGGCTTCTAACTACTAGGTGCTGTATTTCTGCTGTCCTACTCTTTGGTGTCTTTTTTTTAGAGTAGGGTTTTAGGCCTCCTCTCCCCCTCCCTGCCCCCCGCCCCTACCTTTTTTTTTTTTTTTTGGCACTGGTCCTAGGGATAGAACTCAGGGCCAGGGTTCTGTTCTTGAGATCTTTTTTTTTTTTTTTTTGGCTCAAGGCTAGCACTCTATCACTTGAGCCACAGCTCCATTTCTGGCCTTTTTCGGTAGTTTAGTGGAGATAAGAGGCTCATGGACTTTCCTGCCTGGGGTGGCTTTGAACCTTGATCCTCAAAGCTTGGCCTCCTAAGTAACTGGGACTAGAGATGCCAGCCATCAGCACCTGACTAAGCCATGTTTATGAAGAAACCCACTTTAATGCCGCTTTTAGGAAAAGGCCATAAACATCTCAATTGATTCAACAGAAGATTTGTTTAAAAAAAATAACAAACTGATTTTGGGAATAAGCCAACCTTTTTTTTAAATCCTTTTTTTCCCCCCTCCAGGATTGATTTTAAGTTCATTCCCACATCCCGTGGGAGTCTGGCTCAACAGATCCCTTGACAGAGATTAGAAATAACTTTCCTAGTCTATTTTTAAAGGAAATGTGATGTCAGAAAACAGGGCAGGAATGGGTAGCAAGAAGGGGGGGGTGGGAGAGCATTCATACAGTAGGAAATACTGAGGGATGAGAAGTGGGAACGAAGATAAGGACTACACAGATGGGCGAGGACAGGTGGAGCCGCTTGCTCACCTACGGGGTTACTTCCGTCCCGTTCACTGTGCTTTGCCCACAGACAACTCAGCCACCGAAGGCAAATGCTATTGTCCTGAAGCGAACACACTTTGCCAAGTTGAGAAACACTGCCCCAGCAAGCACACAGAAGCTCCTGCTGGCTTCTTTTTCGCTCTAGTCACAGGGCAATTTGGTTGGTTTGGTTTGGTGCTCTTGGCTGGCAAGTTCATCTTTGCTACCGCCTGAACTTGCCTGGCATAATGTGTTCTTTTGCTGACATACAAGGGAGCCGGAATTTACCTCTGTGTTTCCGGAGAGGCTGAAATTAATCAATGGGGTGAGGGTAGACGTTTGGAGGTTGTAGGTTCTATCTACTGAACTAGGGAAGAGAAGATGAAAACACGATTGGGAAAGGCGTTCTGTCAGCCTTTGTAAGCCCAGTGGCTCAAAAACTGTCTTACCCTACCATCCTTCTTGGTTTTGTTTCTTTGTTCCTTTTGTTTTGTTGCCCAGTATGAAGGACTTGAACTCAGAGCCTGAGTGCTAGCCCTTAGCTTTTTACTCTCAAGGCTGGCACTCTATGACTTGAACCACGGCTCCACTTCTGGCCTTTTTGGTGGTTCATTGGAGAGAAGAGTCTCGTGGACTTTCCTGCCTGGGCCTGGTTTCAAACCATGACCTTCAGATCTCACCTTCCTGAGTAGCTAAGTTTACAGGTGTGAGCTACTGCCAGGCTCCCAGCCTTCTTTCTTTACGTCTTTATTTTTGGATAAGATTTTTTTTTAATCTAGGGTGTATTAAGGCCATCCCATGTTGGGTAGAGTCACAAGTTACCTGTAATCATTCGTGTTGATAATGCTCTAGGGAAAGCTCGTTCTTTACCTGGATAAGGAGTTCTAAGGAATACAATTTAGGGGCTGGGAATATGGCCTAGTGGTAGAGCGCTTGCCTCATATACATGAGGCCCTGGGCTGGATTCCTCAGCACCACATATATAGAAAAAGCCAGAAGTGGTGCTCAAGTGATAGAGTGCTAGCCTTGAGCAAAAAGAAGCCAGGGACAGTGCTCAGGCCCTGAGTCCAAGCCCCAGCACTGGCAAAAAAAAGAAAAGAAAAGAAGAATGCAATTCAGAGGAGCCAACCTCAAAATGGCACGTGACAAAATGTTGTAAAAGTGAAAGTAAAGAAATATTGGTAGAGGAAATCAGGAGAAGAATAAGGAAAACGAGCTGCAACTTTAAAGTGACAATGACTTGTACGGCTTCTCCTCAACCCTGGCATTTCTGCCTGGGCAACTCAGAAAAGGGATTCCAAGTTGTATTTAACAACCTGCTCTCCATTCCCCCTTTCCCTGGGTAGGTGTGGTGAGCTGGCTGCCCAGATGCAGCCCTGAACCTATCCATCACGCCTAAGGAAGACAGAGTTAGAAAGGCAAGCATTATCTGGAATCAATATTTTTACAAATCCAAAGGAAACACCACTCCCAAAGGGTTAAGCCAGGGAAGGAAAAGCCATCAGGCTGTTTAGTGAGCTAATGTTTTTATTGATGGGGGAGGCCTTTAAGGCCCTAACAGGAAAAGTGGGGAATGTGGCAGATTGTTTGGCTAGAAAAGAAGAAGGGAAAAGAACATTTCCCCTCTATGTTCTTTCTTACTCTCCTCCATCCTAACCCCCCTGCAATCCATCTAATGTGGAAGACGAGGTCCCAGAACTTTGAAGAATATTCAAGCCAAGGTGTTTTACCTCTCTCCTGTTTCCCATCTTCCTCCCAAAGTGGAATCCATATCTTTCCCCTAACAACGTGGTCATAATACGCATTTCAGGCTAATGCCGGCTCTGCAGAATACATCTCCATTTAACAACGGTGTTATAAAGCACATCTCAAGCGAACATTCCCAGGATAATCCATATTTCAACCTAACTACCCTGGCGCAACACTTCAATCTAATTCTCCCACTGAAAAGCACATTGCAATCTAACACCCTCCTGTAATGTACATCTCGGCCCATTATTTTGTATTTTGTAAGTCATATTTTGATATGTCTTTTCCATTAAGTCCCAGAACCATCTAGAGACAAAAGCCCGCACCCCCCCCCCCCCCCGCCTCTTGCTGAAAGCTTCCATCGTTCTTACATGGGCCCTTTGGTGACTGACAGGCTGTTGATGGATGTGCTGTTGAACTTTCACCTTTGGCATCCTGGGTTCAATTCTGGCTTGTTTCTGTAACTTAGGGTCTTAAGCATCCTGTCGGGAAGCAGAGTGGTCAAGGGAATCCTCCTGCCCCAGTCCTGATGGGCTTCTCTTGTACTAAGCAGCAAGGCGGACCACCTCAAAAGATCAGAGTTTACCTTAGGAGAAGGTCAGGCGAGTTCAATGTCAGGGTCAGGGGTCAGAGTGTAGCTGCTGGCTAATAGAGTGTAAGCTAACACTGTTGTCAAATTGCCAGGCCTCAAAGACAATGGCCGCCTCCCGCTGATGACTTTGCCCTGGGGGGAGGGGGCTATTGGTTTTATTGGAAACCTGCCAGTCTGGGAGGTGAGGGTAGCCGCTGATCACAACTAAAGACTATTTGATGGTTGATGGAGAGGCAGTTCTGTGGTTGGTCCCTCACTGACAGGCCTGCCTGGCTGCTTACTGATGGCTGAGTTTCCCACATAGGATGGATTTTCTCTCCGACTTCAGGTGCAGCCGGATCGCCCTTCAGGTCGACTGCCGTGGCTCTTCCACAGAGATTTCTTTTTCTTTTTTTTTTTTTCCCCCTTCATTTCTGGAACTGAGAGCCACTAGAGGCCAAGGTTGTCATTGTCCTCCTGCAGTCAGCCCCATGGGGGCTGATTGGTTCTTGAAACCAATCCAGAGTGCATTGAAAAGAGATGTCAGAGGTCCTTCACATTCAAGGCCTTTGGGTGAATGTGAAAGAGCGTAATGGATGCATTCCGGAAGAGGTGTAGAACTGAGTCACCGTCCCCAGCCTCAACATTTCAACCTATCCATGAGAGGGAAAAGCAAATCCAGAAATCTTTATCTGTCCACGGCATGAAACTAGCCGAGGAGTGACATAACTGTAGGTAGTGGTTTCATTTCTAGAATGGCCCTTAAAGTTTTCTTCTTTGGTAAGAGGATCATGCCAGCCACCCAACCACACTTACAGTGGGGGTTAATTCACACGCAGAGCTGTGAACAAAGTAGCTGGCAGCAAATCCATATTCAAATCATACATATTGAATGATTTCACTTTTTTTCTTTCAGCTTGAACCCAGGGTTTTGCATATTTAGACAAGAGGGCTACCGCTGAACTACACCTCCCAGTTCTTGTTTCCTTTTGTGACATGAGTTTCCTCCTCCTCCTCCTCCTCCTCCTCCTCCTCCTCCTCCTCCTCCTCCTCCTCCTCCGCCAGTTTTGGGGCTTGAACTCAGGGCCTAGGCTTTGTCACTCAAGGCTGGAGCTCTACCACTTGAGCCACAATTCTATTTCTGGCATTTTGGTAGTAAATTAGAGAGAAGAATCCCTTTGACTTGTGATCCTTAGAGCTCAGCCTCCTGAGTTGCCAGGACTACAGGCATAAGCTACTGGTATCTGGCCACATGTGCTTTTTGATGACAGGCACCAATCATTAGTCAGAAATGAGAAACACAATCTTTATATGGGGTCTTGGACAACACATCTTTCCTATGAGCGAGAAAGAAAACCATATATTTAGAGAGCCACATTCGGGGCTGGGGATATGGCCTAGTGGCAAGAGTGCTTGGCTCATAGACATGAAGCCTTGGGTTCGATTCCCCAGCACCACATATGAAGAAAACGGCCAGAAGTGGTGCTGTGGCTCAAGTGGTAGAGTACTAGCCTTGAGCAAAAAGAAGCCAGGAACAGTGCTCAGGCTCTGAGTTCAAGCTCAATGACTGGCAAAAATAAAATAAATAGAAGTAAAAGAAAAAAATAGAAAGCTACATTCCATTTGACCAAAGGGATGACTTAGTTCAGAGAGTTTTAGTAAACAATTCCCTTCTTGCTAAATCTTGCCCACTTCCATATATATATATATATATATATTTTTTTTTTTTTTTTTTTCTGTGCCAGTCCTGGAGCTTGACTTCAGGGCCTGGGCATTTTTCCTGAGCTTCTTTTGCTCACTCTACCACTTGGGCCATAGATCCACTTCTGTTTTTGTTGGGGGGTGGGAAGGGGGTAGTTTATTAGAGACAAGAGTCACACAGACTTTCCCGCTTAGGCTGGTTTCAAGCCTTTATCCTCAGATCTCAGCCTTCTGAGTAGCCAGAATTATAGGTGTGAGCTACCAACACCCAGCCCACTTCCTACTTTATAAGTAAAGTTTTATTGAAACACAGTCACACACATTCATTTCCGTATTGTCCTACGGCTCCTTTTGTATCATCACAACAGAGTTGAGTTGTTGGCAATAGAGACTTGAGACCTACAAGGATTAAAACTTGCTGTTGGGTTGTTTTATAGAAAACATTTGCTAGCCCTTGAGGATTCTATTAGAATACTCTTTTCTTTGTCTACAAGTAGAATGTCAAGAGGAATTCCAACATGCAAAGCAGGGACAAGTAATGACTATTTTCCCCAGGGAGCTGAACTTTTTCCTGGCTTGGCACAAATACTTTACCACTGAAGTAACTTCCATGGTTTATATGCAGCGCTTGATAAATGTTAGTCATTATTATTGATATTTTCTTTGAATTTCCTTAATATAATGGCACAGATATGAACACCATTCAATTGTTATAACTATTCACTGGTTACATTCATTTCAATGTCAGCAATATTATCTCATTTAAATGACATGAACATGACTTATTAGTATACATGCAGACATCAATAACTTTGCCATGACTGTGGAAATGTTTGGCCCTTTCTGGGCACTGATGACTCATACCTGTAATCCCAACTACTCAAGAGCCTGAGATCTGAGGATTTTGGTTTAAAGCCAGCCAGGGCAGAGAAGTCCTTGAGACTCTTCTCTCCAATTAACCACTCCCAAACTGGAAGTGGAGCTGTGGATCAAAGTGGTAGTATGCTAGCCTTAAGCCCAAAAGCTCAGGGACAGTGCCCAAGCCTTGAGTTCAAGCCCTACAACCGACAAAAAGAAACCATCCATGTTTCCTTTTGGATGCTCCCTAACAATAACTCTGCTTATTAGTTAATGTGGCCACTTGTTTGTCACAAATGTTGTCCACCAACATAATGGGCAAATGAGCAAGATCCAGTCAAATCCATCTCCTGGCCCCTGGCCACTTTCGCTGGTTGGCATTTGGCGTTTGTTACTCTACATCTTACCCGGAGTTCAGAGTGACATTACCACTCAAAACAACTTCCTACTGCCTCCATCTCTGACTGCTCCACAATTAATTTTTCAACAAGCAGGTTGGTTTCAATGCCTTATGAAGTAATTAGCCCTTAAAGGCTCTTTGCCAGGGTTTTATCCTGTCAGCGAATGTGAGAGAAACAATAATTATTATTTAATATTTATCGAATGCCTTCTTTGTGATAGGTAGAATCAAAGATTGTAACACGCCTTGCTGTGGAAGATGACAGCCTACCGCAGGCAATGGCAGCTCAGCGAAGGAGCTGGGCACTTGGGGAAGGCTGAGTTCTCCAATGTGGCCACTTCATGTGCTGCTCAGTTAGACGACATGGGTTGGGTCAAGTGGTTCCTCATTTGTTATCCCTAAAGGCATTTTCTATAGATTGATTAGGAAAATAGTCACTTCCAAAGATGACATCTCTCCAATAATTTCTTGTACCAAGCAGAGCGAGTTCTCTGGGGAGTCACGCCTTCCACAACGCCATAACACAAGCATAAGTGCCACTGAGTGAAGGCTGGCGGGCCCTTTGGTGTCATTTCCCCATCTCCTTGGCCTAGATCAAGCACCACAGCTGCTACCGGCCATTGTAACAGGTGCACCATGGTGTCTACCAGCTGCTAAAGATGGTTGGAGGCTATGTGGCCCAGTAGTCACAACCCTGGGTTCAAGCCTCTGCCAGTTATCAGCAAGGTTCTCTGTGACCCTGAGCCTTAGCTTGTTCACCTGTGGATGGAAGTCACTACCACTGTCTCATACATTGTTTTGCCCATCAAGTAAGAAAGATGCACAGTAGAGTAGACCCTGCATTTCCGCACACGCATACGTGGTTCCAGGAAGAACGCCATGGGGGAAAACCTCACACATGCTCAGCATGCATTGAGTGGACTGTGGATGCTTAATTCACTTTGCTCACAATGCCACCCAAATCCCGCTAAAGACATGCTGTTTTTCCACAAGTCTAAAACTTGGAATCGGCGAGAGGCCTTGAGGAACGGTGAGAGCCCATCAGGATACAGAGGCTGCCCTCTTGCTCAGTGGGGAAGAAGCCTGCAATTGATTAGTGATGTCTGCCGTGAGCAGAGGAATGGGGAGTCGTGTTTCCTACCCCTAGAGAGGTGCTACTGGGACTCAGCCTACTTTCATTTCCAAGTCCTGGAGAAATCAAAGCACATGAATGTGGTCTGCCCGATCTGCTGAAGGCTGACAAAGTCTAATCTCAGTCCCTCTAAATTCCCATGAACGTATTCCAATTCCCATATGCTCAGCTTGATAATACTGTCTGGCCCTGGGAACAGCCCAAAGAAATGTGAGCGTCCTTATTTCCAGCATGATACCGATTAAAAGACTGGAGAATGAAAAAGAAAAGGGGGGGAGGGGGGGAGAAGGGTGGAACTTTAAGATGGGGGTTGGGATCTCAGGCCCCCCAAAATACAGAGAAGCCCTTCTGTGAGGGGGTGGATGCAGGCTCCCTCCTCCCCTACCAGTGTCCCTCAGTCTAACAGAAGGTATTTTTAGTACCTCCTGGGCACCAAAGAAGTGTTCATATGTCCTGAATGATGATGAATTCACTCAAACAACGAGTCAAGACCCTGGATAGCACTCAACTCCACTCGTGTCGTAACAGCTGACGAACAGAAAATGCAACAGGACTCACCCTGTTAGTCCTGCTTTTCCTTCTCTTCCATAGGCATAGCTCGGGAATCTCATCCCATGCCTAGCTGTCAGAGATGGTGACACTTGTGGGGTTTTTCTAGCTTTATGGAGGGAGATTATTTTTTTTAACCCAAATTATTTTCCATTGTCCATGTTTAAATCCATATTAAGTCCAGATTAACGCAGGAAGCAGCTTCAAAGGAAATGGACTGGCGGGGGTGGGGGGGGGGAGCGAGAGAAATAATAATAAATGAAATGAGTAAGGACAGGTTCCCATCTCTAGGAATATTTTCAGACTAGAAAAGAAAGTTGTTTGGGTTTAAAAGCTATCTAAAGAACATGTTCTTCAGGGGTCGCTGGCTCTTTTCACCGACACCCTAACTTTGTATACAAATGAAGGCCTGGCACTTTTCTTTCTTTCTTTCTTTGAATGATTGGAATTAATAATGCAGATAAACCCTAAGCAAATCGGGATTAGTGCTAACCACATCTTGAGGTTTAGGATGCTATAGGAAAATGAAAAGAGAGGAGGAAAAATAGGTTGCTTCAAAAAAGAAAACCCAAAACAACAATAAATAATAACAGCAACCAACCAACCAAACAACCAAACAAACAAAAAAACCCAACACACAACGAACGGCCTGGACTGGGAGAAGGGAGAGGAGGAACAGCAAGGAGAGAAGACCGGCGTAACTGGGTACCGGGCAATCAAAGGGCTTCTGCTGGAGGCAGCTCTGGGGAAGAGCCCAGAGGCTCTTTCTTGACCACAGGCTAAGCAAGGTCAGGAGTGAAATGCAGTTGCCGGGAACGGGGGAGGGGTGTCTGGGATTTGGGGGAATGGCTTGGCTATCAGGCTTTGTTTGGGCAGGTCAGCTTTGTGGTCAGATTTTTAGCATCTCCTCAGGAAGCCACTCCAACTTTCTGATGGTGGGGAGGATTCTGTTTCTCCTCTCATTTGCTAAACCTCTTATTTGAAAAAAAAAAAAAAAAAGGATGAACAATTCCAGCTTTCCAACCTGGAAATTGGATTCATCCTTAGAGCTCTGAACTTATTAGGCATACGCAAAAAATTAGAAAAACAAACAAAAAAAAAGCACATTTGTGCACCTTGGGGTGAATTCCAAAGAAGTCATTTAGATTTTGTTTGTTTGTTTGTGTTTGCCAGTCCTGGGGCTTGGACTCAGGGCCTGAGCACTGTCCCTGGCTTCTTTTTGCTCAAGGCTAGCACTCTGCCACTTGAGCCACAGCGCCACTTCTGGCCATTTTCTATATATGTGGTGCTGAGGAATCGAACCCAGGGCTTCATGTATATGAGGCAAGCACTCGTACCACTAGGCCATATTCCCAGCCCCCATTTAGATATTTTTGCGGCATTGACATGGGGTCAGGGAACACAGCCTGAACACGGTGGATTCTAGACTCTGCCTTCCTTCCTTCCTCTTCCAGGAACCCCAAAGCCTACAAATGAGGAAGACCCAGTCTTTTCCCTCTGGTCTCTAATATGGGCTTCATTCTTGGGAAGTAAAGACCTCTGAAAATGTCTTGATTGGGGCCAAGAAAGAAGCACCTTCCCCACCCTTAGCCCGGTGATAGTGAAGATTTCAGCTCAGCGTGGAGCTAGGCTTGAAACACTAACTGCAGGTATGGTCCGCCTCTCTGCCATCTTGGCCCACATGGACTCAGTGAGTGTCCTGTTGTCTCAGGGCACTTCAGGGGCATTGCTGAATGCCAGCTTACATTAAGATTTACCATTCTGTGGTGCCACCCTTTCCTGGGCCAGCTTTGGCTGACCTCTCTTTGCTGGAGAACTCAGGTTTATTCTAATCTTCCAGCAACCAAGCTGGGCTGAGTTTTTTTTTTAATGTTTTTTTTTTAAACTTTTAGAGTTTTGAGAGATCATGTCTTCCATCTGTTTCCTGTTCTGTTTTTAAACACTTCCTCTTCTCTGTCCCTCGCCGCTGGAGTGGCTGGGCACACCACCACTCCAGTGGACAGTCCCTCCTGGTCTGTCCTGGTGATTTCATTAATCTTGTAGGTCTGCTGTTGAGAATAGAAAGAAATGTTCAGCCCGGGGCTGGGAGGCTCTTTTTCTCAGGATGTAATTCTTTTGTAAACTCTGTGGTCATTTGTGGTGACTCTGCAGTCATCTGGGTACAGGAAAAAGCCACATATATTTTAGGGATTTAGGATAATTCTTACCATGGCAACTTGCGATTTTGGTAAATAGAAATATGTTCTGGGTGTAAGATACAAAAAAATGTTAAATCTTCAGGAAACCTCATGATACTAAATGATGGGGGAAGAATGGGGGTGAGGTGAAAAGCGAAGGCAATTTTTCTAAAAAGAAATAAAAATAAAACAAACAGACACGAAAACCAAATGCTAAGACTGTGGTTGTGAAAGAGCATGAATTGAATTCCAGTATAAAAGCAAACATTTCCACACTCCCCAGTTCCAGAACAGCACGGCTTTAATGCTACAGGGCCATTTAGGGTTTTAGGCTTTTGAGGTTAATGTAAAGGATGTCACCACATATGAAAGTGGGGACATTGCCAGCCCCCAGGGCCTTTGCTGTAACCCTGCCTCAACCCTCAGCCCCCGCCCCCAAACAGAGCCACCAATGGCCACAGGATGCATACAGCACATTCAACATGGATGCCACTGACCTAATGAGATAGAGATCATTATTCACATGCACATTTAAATAGATGTCATATATGTAAACACACACTATATATGTATATATATATGTAGTCAGTTTCCTTTTCTATGGGTCCCATATCTATAGATTCAACCCAATGCCAATTAACTATATTTTTTTTGGGGGGGGGAGGAGGTACTGAACATGCAACAGACTAGTTTTTGTCATTATTCCCTAAATATTTACATAGTATTAGATATAAGACATCTAGCAATGACTTAAAGTCTACATGAGGCTGTATGTAGGCTATGTGCAAATGCTATGTCACTTTTTATGAGCATTTTATCATGCAAAGGGTATCCTAGGATTACTTCTACATTGTTACTGGGGAACATTTGTATACATACATACATACATATATATATACATACATATATGTATACACACATACACCCCCCCACAGGCATACACTGTGTGTGTGTGTGTGTGTGTGTGTGTGTGTGTGTGTGTGTATCTTCCCCATACAGATTGGGAATTCCTAAACCAAAAATCTGAAATACAAAAATGTTCCAACATCGAACACTTTCTGACTGCCAGCATGACACTGGGAATGGAAATTTCCACACCTGCCCTCTTGTGACAAGTTGTAGTCAAAATGCCGATGCACTAAAAATATTGTATAAACTCCTTCAGGCTATGTGTGATACGGTGTATACGAAGCGCAAGTGAATTTCATGTGAAGACTCAGCTCCTGTCTGCATGATATCTCATTATGCACGATATTCCAAAACTGGGTTAAAAATTGAAATCTAAAACATTTGTGATCCTAAGCAATTTTGGATAAGGAATACTGGATCCTTGTGGGTGTGTATGTGTACACAACGCTTGCTTTTCTGGTAACACAAAACTCAGGTTCATTATAAGAATGAACTGGTAGGTAGGTGACTAGTTCTCATTTGAAATTGGATACTAAAAGGAAACTATGGCTGTGTGTGTGTGTGTGTGTGTGTGTGTGTGTGTGTGTGCTAATGGAGCTTGAACTCAGGGCTTGGGTGCTGTTCCTTTTCTTTTTTTGTTAGTTGGGGGGGGGGGGGGCTTGGACTCAGGGTCTAGGTGCTGTCCCTGAGTTCTTTTGCTCAAGGCTAGTGCTCTACCATTTGGAGCCACAGTGCTACTTCTGGTTTTCTGGTGGTTAGTTGGAAATAAAAGTCTCATGGTCTTTCCTGCCTTGGCTGGCTTTGAACCACAATCCTCCAATCTCAGCCTCCTGAGTAGCTACGATTACAGACGTGAGTCACAGCACACCACAACAACTCTGGCTCTTAAAAGGATTATTGAGATATTGGGCTAGATAGCCCGGCATACTGAAATGGATTTTCAGATAACTAGTACTGTGACCCCACCATGACTGTAAGGACACAGCTGTCATACAGGTAGAAGTTTTCCCCCTTGGTCTTGCTTCTCAGTAGCCTGGTCCCGAGGAGGCCAGGGCAGCTGGCTCTGCGGTCTGGCCCCAAAGGAAGCAGGACAAGTCATTAGGAGAGTCACTTGGGTGTCCCAGGGGTGCTGGCTCCTCCGCTCTAAATTTGTTTGGGTCAACCGTGAATGTTAAGCCTTAGGTTTTCCATGACACTCCTCTCCAACGGCCTCTGCCACTCAGAGCCTGCCTCCACTCAGCTTCTGCAGACACCAGGCTTTCATTACTGGCACTCTTCATTCTTGGTGATGATACAAACATGGAGAAACGTTTGCAAGTGATTTAGGGACTCTTGGTAAAGACACAGCCAGTGGACAATAGATATTTCTATCAGGAAGGAGAACAATCATTCTACTCTCCCATGCTCCCTTAAAAAAAAATGGAGTCAATTCACCATCCCTTAGCGGTTCCTTGTTTCTCATTTTACATAATTGAAACGGAGAAAGTTCTTCAAGTTTGAACAGCGGTAATTAAATCTGAATGGGATGGGATATTTTGTAATGTTGAATCCTTGAATTCTGAGAGGAAAAAACTGTGTAATGTTGTTGGCCATATCATCCTACTCATTAAGATTCCTCCAGCATTATTTAGTTAGCTGGCTTTTTATAACGCTATGAGGTTTCCTGTGGCCACAGGAGAAACCATTGGCCTCAAGGAAGAGAAACTTTTTCAAGAAGACTCACCCCGAACAGAAGGAGCAGCCCTGACATTTCTACTAATAATTCACATTAGCTTTTATGGACTCCTTGATCTCAAGGAGTTGAGGAACACGACAGAAATAACTCTTTTTCTGGGGCCAATGGAAACCACGTCCAGATCCAGGAAAAAGAAAAGCGAGACGGGAAAAGGGAGGGTCACATTTTTGAAGGAACTCATGGGGTATTTCGGTAATCTTTTGTTGATGAAAAAAATTAACAACACATTAATTATGTCCTAAGAATGGAGTGTGACTGGTCTAGCCTCTCGGGTCTTTCCAAGGTTGGGTCAGCTCTCCGTCCAAGCATTTACTGCTCTGTGGATCAGAAACTGGGCTTCCCAGACATGCGTGGTGAGGGCTGCGGCCCAGGCAGGAGCCCAGAACATCATTTTATAAGACGCCAGCAAACAGCTGGGGTCTTTATAAGAGGGGGTACTCGGACCCTGAAGTAATGAAGCTGTGTATGCCAGGAAAGATCTTCTCTCCTCTCCTCCTCTCTCTTCCCCTCCCCTCCCTTCCTCTCCTCTCCCCTCCCCTCCCCTCCCCTCCCCTCCCTTCCTCTCCCCTCCCCTCCCCTCCCCTCCTCTCCCCTCCCCTCCTCCTTTGCCTTCTTCTATCCTCTTCTCACCTCTCCCCTCTTCTCTCCCCTCTTCTCCTTTCTCCTTTTTTCCCTTCCCCTCTCCCTCCTCCCCTCCCTCCCTTTTCTCCCCTCCCTTCCCTCCCTCCTCCTCTCCTCCTTTCTTGTCCCCTCCCATCCTCTCCTCTCTTCTCTTCTCTCTCCTCCTTCCACCCTATTTCTCTCCCCCTCCTCTACTCATTTCTCTTTTTTCTCCCTTCTTTCCTTCTCCCCCCTCCCCTTCTTTCCATTCCTTAAAATACCTCTTCATCAGTTATGTACATTTATGAGTTTCCTAACAGTCCCAACCTTCACAATGAGATGTGGATAGCCTTAGATCCACTTGGAGCTTGGTTCCTTTGAGCACTATGAAGTAGATAATTGCCATTCCTTTGGAGGTATGTGTGATAGTGTGATAGTGATAGTGCCGTAGGAGAAATGACTACTTTATTTTCTACCTTTTTGTTTTCCTTCTAGTACCAGGGTTTGAGTTCAGGATCTTACACTTGCTAGGCAGGGGTCATGTCCCAAACCTTTTTACTCATGTTATTTTTCAGACAGTGTCTTGCTTTTTGCATGGTTTGGCCTAGACCCCCTCCACCTATTTATGCTTCACCCCAAGCTTGTGAGAATAGAAGTGTGTGTGTGTGTGTGTGTGTGTGTGTGTGTGTGTGTGTGTGAGCTATTGGTTGGGATGCAGTTGTGTAAACCTTTTCTCCCTGGTTGGCCTCCAGCTGTGATCCTCCAAATCTCTACCTCCTGAGTAGCCAGGATCACAGGCATGAATCATGGGTACGTGGTCTTTCCTCACTTTTTATCTCTGCTCTCAGGCAGTGTCTTTTTATGGACACTTGTCTGGCCAATAGGACAGTAATAAATGAAAGGGGAACCCCAATTGGAAATGTGACGGCACTGTGGTATATTCTCTCTCTCTTTTGCCACTCCTGGGACTTGGCACTGTCCCTAGCTTCTTTTTTTTTTTTTTTCTTTTTCTCCAGGCTAGCACTCTTCCACTTCAGCCACAGCGGCACTTCTGGCTTTTTCTGTGTATATGGTACCAAGGAATCGAACCCAGGGCCTCATGCATGTAATACAGCATGCTGCCACGAAGCCACCTTCCCAACCCTGTGGCATATTCTCTTGCTGTCCTTTAGAGTCCAGATGCTGCCATGTACCGAAGCAGGAGTTTGCCTGAAGGGTAAGAGCATCTATCTCGCTGGTATCAAGCCAGGAAAGAGAGGCTGCTCTGGTCTGAGTCAGGCTGACTCAACAGAGGACTGTCCAGCTTCCCCACAGAGCTGTGAGCAATGATTTCTTGCTTTTTATTCTTTTTATTTTTTAAGTAGTGTACATTGGTGTGTGTGTGTGTGTGTGTGTGTGTGTGTGTGTGTGTGTGCGTGTGCATGCACACACACATGCCAATACCCGGGCTGGATAAGAGTCTCATAGACTTTCCTGTCTGGTTTGGCTTCAAACCATGATCCTCAGATCTCAGCTCTTGAGTAGCTAGGATTACAGGCACAAGCCACCAGCGCCTAGGTAACATTCTTTTTTTTTTAATTTTTATTTTATAGGATGGGACTTTCCTTTGCTATTTCTATACATGCACACAGTGCACTTTGGATGAGGTTACCCCATTCCACCAAATGATGTTTGAAGAGACTTTCTTTGTGATATGGCCAAACTTGCCTAACAAATCATAACCCACACTTGTTTTTCTTCTTTAACTCTTTCTTTTTTTTTTTTTTTTTTGGCCAGTCCTGGGCCTTGGACTCAGGGCCTAAGCACTGTCCCTGGCTTCTTCCCGCTCAAGGCTAGCACTCTGCCACTTGAGCCACAGCGCTGCTTCTGGCCGTTTTCTGTGTATGTGGTGCTGGGGAATCGAACCTAGGGCCTCGTGTATCCGAGGCAGGCACTCTTGCCACTAGGCTATATCCCCAGCCCTCTTTAACTCTTTCTTGAACTGTAAGGTTGGGTGGTTATCTGATCATGCACACATCCACCATGCCAACCACCTCCTTTCTGGCTGAAGATGGAATAAAGGATTCCTGAGCTGTCGACAGAGTATTCTCTGGCTGTGTCTGTGGCCATGCTTCATGGGATCAGTGATCTCATTCTAAGCGTCATGAACAAATTCCTGAGGACAAGAACCCAAACAGAGCTCAGCAGGGATGGCTTTCCAGCTCTGCGCTTTCCAACTTACACTCTTCTTCTCTCAGCCTTCCATCCATATGCCTCATATTTATTAGTGTGATCACAATCTTCCTACTTAATTGCATCTTTCAAGTTAACAACTATCTCCCCGTCTCTCATTTTTTTCTGTTGTCAGTCCTGGGGCTTGAACTCAGGGCCCTCAGGGCCTGCTGTCCCTGAGCTCTTTTGCTCAAGGCTAGTAGTGCTCTACCATTTTGAGCCACAGCGCCACTTCTAGTTTTCTGGTGTTCAATTGCAGGTAAGATTCTCACAGACTTTTCCTGCCCTGACTGACTTTGAACCTCGATCCTCAGATCTCAGACTCCTGAGTAGCTAGGATGACAGGCACGAGCTGCCAGCATCTGGCTTTCAAGTTGGCATCTCTCTTATCAAAGTGTATGAAAGAGAGGTTATTGATATTGCTTTATCCTTTTGGGAAAAGAGAATAGGAATTCCATCATGGCATGCTTTTTCTTTTCCTTTATTTTTGTGGGGATGGGGGTATGTGTGTGGGGGAGGAGGCTGTTGTGGGGATCCAATCTTAGGTTCACCATATGGTTTCCTTATCTCGTCTCCCAAGCCATTCTAGGGGTCTGTTTCTATTGGCTCTTTCTCTACTATTTATGTCATCTCATTCCCTCAAATGACCATGACTTGTACTTATCCTATTGCAGCCCTGGTCTCAGCCTACCATGCTCCTGTTCCCAAGTTTCTAGCAGATCTCCATTTTCTGAAGTTCTAGTCTCTTGGGGTGGGGGTGCGGAGGCTGTTCCTCCATTTGACCTGAGCTCTTACCAACTGGGCCTCTATTCACTCCACGTGGAGACAGACACTGTAGCCAACCGCCCTGAGACAAACCTCCTCCATTGTCAACTCGAATCCCTCCACTGTCTTCTTTCTAATCACAGTCACCTTTTCAGTCTGGGCCTCAATGACCTTGCCCCCCTGCTCCATTCATTCTTCTCCAGCTGCCTTTCAGGCATCTGCTTTGCCCTTTGGAATTCTTGCCGTCCTGGGGGTCTCAGTGGCTCTCTGGTGACTGACCTCCCGCCTTCTGCCTGCACGCCCAGTGATGACTCTGACATCCTCCAAGTCTTCCAGACTTGGTTATGCACTCCTTGTAGGATCCTCATATCCTCCAGAGTGCTTAGCAGAGTCCCCGCTGCTCATTAAATGCTGGGCGATGCCTGGATCACCAAGCTTTGAGGGCAGTACCAAGAGCAGCAGTGTGACTTGGGGGAGAATGCCATTTCCTGTGCTCCTCCCCCAACCAACTGGCTTTGCCTTTCCCCTGGGAAGGCTCTGGAATATCTATGGCAGACAAGCTTCCCAGGGGACTCTTGAGTTTATAAGAATCAGAATCCCTCTTTTACTCCTCCTTCTCCTCCTCCTCCTCCAGACTGCACATGCAATCATTCTCTGGCTAGGTGAACCCCTTACTTCTACATTTATTCCAAATATAGAGATGGTAGGCCTATTGAAACTTCTAGGATCGGGAAGTATGGTTTTCATCTGGGAATGGTGAGGTGGGGTTGGCATGTTCCTGGGGGAGTAGGGTTTGCAAAGGCAGCTTTAAGATAATAATTATATGATTTATATTTGGGAGCAATTCCACGTTATTCTTATAGGACCTGTTCCCAAATAGAAACCAAATTGCAATAACAAATTTCCAACGTGCAAACTACAGCATACAAATGACAGAGAAGTGCTCATGCTTGACCAAATCTCAGTTGTTTTGGTACAAAGAATTCTCGAACAATGGGCTTTGGGATTGAAAGGTTTGATTCTCTCCTATCTACTTTATGTCCAAGATAATGTGCAGCCCATAGTAGATGCTTAATGCATGTGTTTGGCTCAGTGGAATTCTTACAACGAACTGGGATTGGCAAACAAAAAATTTTACATGTGTAAACCCAATAAATACATTTACACATAGTGCACATAGGAACTCAACTGATTTGTCTGCTTTTAGTAGGTGTGTCTGTCCATAGCACTTTGTGTATGCGTGTGTATGTGTCCTTCTCAAGCTGTAAATTTTCAGCTCTTATCAAGGATAACAATGTATACATTCCAGATTAACTTTGAGGAGAACGGCTGAGCTCATTTGCTTTTTTTCTTTAAAAGCAATAAAAATAACAGCTCATTACCATAAAATTTACCCTTTCAAAGTATACAATTCAGTGGATTTTAATATTTCATAGGGTTATGCAATCATGATCTACTTTTAGAACATATTCATCATTCCCCGAAGAAACTCTATACCTCTTACCAGTCACTCTTTGGTCCTCCCTGGCCCCTCTCACCCTCTGGCAATCGCCGATCTACTTTCTGACTCAATTGTATTTGCCTATTCTGGGCATTTCCTATAAATGGACTTAGGTAGTGGTGTAGTCTTTGGAGTGTCTGGCATCTTTTGCTTAATGTTTTCAAAGTTTATCCGTGTATGTAGTAGTACCTTATTACTTGTCACAGCTGAATAGTATTCCATTATTTTATTTTGTTATGCTTTATTTATTTGCCATTTGCCGACTGTTTGGCTTGTTTCTGCTTTTGAGCTATGATGAATGATCATGCTATGAACATTTGTGTGCAAGTTTCTGTGTGGACATGTGTTTTCATTACTCGGGTATATACATAGAAGTGGAATTGAGGTTCATATAGCATCTCTAAAATTAAGGGAAGAAATTACTTCTGTAACTTTGCTCCTGGTGGATGCCAATAATGATGGAGTGTTTGCTCTGTGTGTGTGTGTGTGTGTGTGTGTGTGTGTGTGTGTGTGTGTGTGTATGAGAGAGAGAGAGAGAGAGAGAGTACTGGGGCTTGAACTCAGGGGCCTGGGCACTGTTCACTCACTGCTGGTTGCGCCATCACTTGAGCAACAGCTCCATTTCTGGCTTTTTGGTGGTTAATTGAAGGTAAGAATCCCATGGACTCTCCTGCTTAGACTGGTTTTGAACCTCAGTTCTCAGGTTTCAGCCTCTTGAGCAGTTAGGATTGCAGGCATGAGAAGCTGGCTCTGGCTGTTTGCTCTGCTCTCTAGCTATATGGGCTCACTTAACACTCACAGAAATCCCCATTTTACAGACAGGAAGACTAAGGCTTAGAGAGGGACTTGTACCTACTACTCTATCTACCCTTGCAGTAGCATTGATACAAATCAAATCATTATTTTTTCCCCCCAAATGATTCTGAGACACAGTAGAGAAATCCTTCTAAACTCATGGATAATAACGGAAGAGTGGCCTTTGAAGAATGGCAGTCATTTGTAAGTTGAGCGTTGTCACTGTGTTCTTGGGCAAGGGGCCGCTCAGGGGCCTCACGTGGTGTGACGCAGGCGCAGTGCTCAGATGCTGGCCACATGTGGTGCTCAGGTGTTTTCTATGGCATTTGCCCCAGGACCCGACAGTGATTGGTGGGCAGTACTCCTTTGCACTCATGTCTTTGCACAGACGGCTGTCTCTCATTCATTGGGGGTGGAGTGAGGGGGACAATATGCCTCTTTTTTCCTTATTTAACTCTTTAGGGTACTCTCCCTGGCTTGATCGCCCACGTTGGTCTATTCACAATAAATGCATGGGACAGTTTATGTTACCAAGCTAGCACCCAGAGAAGGGAGGACATCCCAAACATCTCACAACAGCTGTGATCCTTGAGGTCTTGACCATCAAGTGCAAAAGGCACCAGTACAGGGAGTCAACAACAAAACGAGGCTATACATTAGGTACTTGGAAGGTTGTGAACAATGGTTCCTAGGCCAAATCTGGCCTTTGGCTTGTTTTTGTAAATAAAGTTTTATTGGAACATGGCCATGCCAATCCACTGACATATTGTCTTTGGGGCTTACATGTTATAATAGTAGAGTTGAGTAGTTGTGAGAGCCTAAAATATTTATTTTCTGGATTTTTTTACCCTCTTGCTAATACTGGGCTTGAAGTCAGAGCTTAGATGTTGTCCCTTAGTTGTTGCACTGAAGAATAGTGCTCTTCCCCTTGAAAAATTGCTCCACTGCTTTCAGGATCTTGCAGAGAAAGTCTGCTGATTATGGGGAGAGAGGTGATCCAAAGCCACAGCAAATGGTAGGGACAGCAGTACAAGGCTTTATCAGAGTTTTTATAAGTGGGGGTGGTTTGTTTTAGGAAGTCAGGCTTTATTTGGGCAATTGAGAAGGGTAGAATTTGGACAAAGAGAAGGGAGAGATGGAGTATTCAAAGGATATTTAGTAGTATGTTCTGTATAAACACAAATATAAAGCTCTACTATTAATTTAAAGATAGATTATGTAATAGAAGCTCACTCTGTGTGTGTGTGTGTGTGTGTGTGTGTGTGTGTGCTTGCACGCACCACGCTTGCATGCATGGGCTGCTATTAGGGCTTGAACTCAGGACCCGGGCACAGTCTATTAGCTTTTTCACTCAAGGCTGTTCCTCTACCACTTGAGTAACACCTCCGCTTCTGGCTTTTTGGTGGCCAATTGGAGATTAGGGCCACAGACTTTCTTGCCTAGGCTGACTTTGAACCACAATCCTCAGATCTCAGCCTCCTGGGTAAGCTAGGCTTACAGGCATGAGCCACTGGTGCCTGGCTTTAAAGTTGATGTTTCTTGAAGGCCTGCCATGGCACAAGCATTGTCACTAATCATTAATGTGCTTGATCTCCACAATGACTTCAAGAAGTGGGTACGGTTGCATCTCAATGCGGGTGACGTAAATGAGTCACAAGGGGTTAAATGAACATGTAGGAGGTCCAATAGCCAGTGTCTAAGTGTGACTTTGAACCTAGGTAGCAGGGCCTCCAGGCTTGCTTTCTCCTTTGCCACACTCATTGAGAAGAATGGGGTCATGCGATTTTGAATGATGCCCAAGAAGACTGGAATTAAGAGGCATAAACCACATGGGAAAATGACCACATTCTTCAACGTGGCTACCGTTGGATTTAGAAGGCTGTGAGCACAAAGCTCAAACAATCTTAACAGGCTCCTAGTTGGCAGATAGCTCAAAGGGATGACAGGACAGGACATGCAATGGAAAGCAAGGTCCAAGCTGGAATTATCCCAGCCTGGAGGCGAAAAATGACAACATCTGAGGAGAAAAATGAGTCAAAATGCTCATTTGGGGGCAAGAAGTAGGAAGGGATCAAGTGTAGAAAGGTTTCAACAGACTTCCCCCCCCTCCCCCTCCCACAAGAAGGTCTACACAACTATGAACCCTCAGATTCTGAACATGCCGAGCTTTGTCCTGCCTCCATTAGCAGCTGCAGCCCCAGCCGCGTTCTGCCTGGCACCTTGCCTGTGGTGCCTAGATTTCGCCTTGGCTTTTGCTTCTTTCACAAGACAGTGACAGAATAAAATGGCAGAGCTAGGCTCCGACACATTTGGACAGTGGAAAGAGCGAGCTAGCGGAGCAGGTTGGCCCCCTATTTTCAAGTCACAAGGCAAACCACTTGGGTCCTTTCTCTCAGCCTCCATGATCAAAGCAAGAGCCCAGATATGGAGGGGTGGGGGGGGTATGCTTTTCATGATCTCTTGAACAGATCTTATGAAGGAACTCCTTAGAAGAGTACGGTTTTGAGTACTAATCAAAATAAAAACAAGGACCTGAGATATCAAAGAAATTGAACTCCTGGGTACATGAAAGCCATTCAGGAGAGCCGGGACAATATCCCACTATAGCATGGGTGGTAAAGTCAAGGTTAATTACATTTTGTACTAAATTGAGGAATAATGTAAAAAGAGTATAGGACCATCCCGAATGCCTGGAATACATTAAGACTGTAGACTTAATAACAGGCTGATATAATTTAATGAGCAGAAGTATAAGTTATAAAAACCAGGCAGATAACCTAAGAAACAAGAGTATTTCTGGAGGGCTTGGGCTGGGTTTCTGAAAGATGTAGCAGATATTTCCTCCCAAATGATGGGCTATATAGAGGGTGGCCTTGAGCCTAAGTAAATTATTCTCGCTCCTGGGTAGCAAATTTTAGGGCTTTATCTCAACACTGCACTCAGCCTCCTGTTATAAAATGAAAATGAATATGCTGAAGCGCTTAGCAACCCAGGGCCAGAAGCCAGTGTGATTTGGAGATGCGAGAGGATTTTGTAGGCCCGTGCTAGGATGCTCCTTCTGCAAGAGGAGAATGGAGACAAACCAAAAGGAAGGGAGGACAAAGGAGGCTCTTTAGAATGAGGGTTAAGAATAAGGAACTTGGCAATGTGGCTTAGTGGTAGAGTGCTTGCCTAGCATGCACGGAGCCCCGGGTTCGATTCCTTAGTACCACATAAACAGAATAAGCCAGAATGGTTGCTAATGCTCAAGTGGTAGAGTATTAGCCTTGAGCAAAAGAAGCTCAGGGACAGTGCCTAGGCCTTGAGTTCAAGCCCCCAGACTGGCAAAAAGGAACTTGAGGCTGGCCATGGGTTGGGCTAAGGATGGTAGACAGAGCCACACAGGAGCCATCAACCCAGTAAAGAGCCACATGAAGAGAGTAGGGCCCTGTGCGCACTGGCTTACCTTCACGGTGGGCAATCGGACGGGGGTAGCCTGACTTCTACCTTCCCTCTCAGGGTTAACTTCCTATGGGATCCTCCAATTCGAGAGGAAACTGAAGGAGGAAAAGGAGGAGCAGGAGGAGGAGGAGGAGGAGGAGCAGGAGGAGCAGGAGGAGGAGGAGGAGGAGGAGGAGGAGGAGGAAATGGAGGAGCAGGAGGAGCAGGAGGAGCAGGAGGAGGAGGAGGAGGAGGAGGAGGAGGAGGAGGAGGAGGAGGAGGATTCTTTTTTTTCTTTCTTTGAAACTGTTGAAGAAGCTATTTTCAGCAGTTTTTAGAAAGGGAGGAATGCAAGCATTCCTCCGTCAAACCACAAGAAACCTTCGTGAAAATGGTCAGAAATGGAAAGCCAACTTGTTATTCCACTGCTGATGTGACCAGAGTCTGTTTTGTTTTGTTTTGCTTTCGAATCACCTGAAAAGCCTTCACACGGGGAGAATCTTGATGCCATTCACGTCCCCGCCCCGGGGACCATGCAAAGGACCCAGCACCACCCATGTCCAGCCTCCTCAGCACCATTTCAGTAGAGACACCCTGCATTAAGATCAGCTCTATCAGTTAGCTCCACATTGCAATCACAGTCCCTTGTGCAGTCGAAGAAATTCACAGGGCTATTCTGTCTTCTGTCTTACAGAGATTCTAATACAAGGGCTCCGTACTGTTAATACAGATCATTTTTGTGGTTGTCTGCAATGTGAACTTGGAGGAAAAAGAAAACTGGTTTTGTAACGATATTGGCCTCAAGACTTACCTGGTACACAACACCGCGTAATAAGATTGGAAATTCTCTTAAAATATTTTTACACATTACTTGGTTACAGTCTCCATATGGCCAAACGGCAAGGGGAGAGGAAAAAAAAAAATCCAACAACAAAAAAATCCCCTTCCATTCTACACCCGCCCGCCCTCCTCCGCCACATATTTAATCCATGCGCTTATGTCGAACTTAATTACAGGACTTTGGGCATAAAATAACAGTCCACATCCTCAGAGAGAGGGACTTAAGCAGTTAATATGTGCGATTGAGTGAAATTGCTTTGCTGAATGTTTATGAGTAACCCAAGACTAGTGAAATGTGCTGATATTTTAACCATTTCAAGGCTGAACTTCGGCCAAGAACTTCAAAAGAGGGAGGGGGGGAAATAATCATTTCCCCTGGTTTGCTGTGTATCCTATTTCTCAAAATGGAGAAGGTTGAGTAGGACAATTTCATAGCACTTTCACAAATAGGTTTGTGGGGGGGGGGATAAAAACGCTAGAACAGTTATGGGACTTGTCACCGTCTCTAAGCGCTGGATGGGCTTGAGCAAAGAGCAATGGCTACAATCCTGTGTCTATTTCTGAAGTTCTGATATCAGTACTGCCTACTACAAAAATAACTTTTACTTCTCCCCACCCCCCTACTCCCTTGAGCCTATCCAGACATATCCTTTTTCCATTCATCCCCTGAATTAAAAAAATTTAATTTATTTATTTTTGTGCTAGTACTGAAGCGTGCGCTCTGGGCCTGGGCGCTGTCCCTTAGCTTTATTTCTCAAGGCTAACGCTCTACCACTTGAGCCACACAGCTCCACTTGGGCCTTTTTTGGTGGATAATTGGAGATAGGAGTTTCACAGATTTTCCTGTCTACGTTGGCTTTGAACCCCAATATTTAGATCTCAGCTCCCTGAGTAGCTAGGCACCACTATAGTGCCCAGCTTGTGAATGGTTTTACAAATGCAGAGATTTCAGATTTCAA
Organism: Perognathus longimembris pacificus; assembly: GCF_023159225.1. Taxonomy (NCBI): domain Eukaryota; kingdom Metazoa; phylum Chordata; class Mammalia; order Rodentia; family Heteromyidae; genus Perognathus; species Perognathus longimembris. The sequence goes on from NC_063170.1 coordinate 10,400,606, forward strand.
CACAACTTCATGCTTTGCAGTGCCATCTTGAATGAAATAAACTCCTACCTGTGTTTAAGATCTTGCCCATTCCTCCTCCTCCTCCTCCTCCTCCTCCTCCTCCTCCTCCTCCTCCTCCTCCTCCTCCTCCTCCTCCTCCTCCTCCTCCTCCTCCTCCTCCTCCTCCTCCTCCTCCTCCTCCTCCTCCTCCCCCCTCCTGGATTTGAACTTGGGGATATTTGTTTGCAAGACATTCTACCACTTAGCCATACCTGTAGCTACTCCTCCAGCCCCTTTTTGCTTTATGTTATTTTTCCAGTAGGGTCATGTTCTTTGTCCAGGCTGTCTTCTGAAGATGAACTAGGGTTTCCAAACAGCTGGGATTACATGTGGGAACAGCTGCACCCCATCTTCCTCTCCATGTGTTTATCTATTTAGTTTTGTGTGTGTGTGTGTGTGTGTGTGTGTGTGTGTGTGTGTGCCAGTTCTGAAGCTTGAACTCAGGGCCCTACACTCTGATTTGGCTTTTTTGACCATGGCTGATGCTTTATCATTTGAGCCACATCTCCAGTTTGATTTTTTGCTGGTTAATTGGAGATAGGGTCTCCCGGCTTTTCTGTCAGACCTTGCAGGTCTCGACCTCCTGTGTCGATAGGATGGCGAGCCTGAGGCGCCGGTGGCTGGCTCTCCCTTTCTCTTCGAAGCCTCTTATCTTCCTTCTATGATGGTGGAACGTCTGCACCCTTCCATTTTGCTGTCCATCATCTTCCCTTGTCTATTTCAAAATGTTCCTGCAAGTGCCTTTATCTCCCTTATCTGCTCCTCCAAATCTCATTTGGGTGATGTTCAATAACTGTTTTCAGAGATTCTCTTTAGTTCAGCAACTGGATCTCATCCTTGAGCAAGATACAAAAATACTCTGGTGTTAGGGTTGGAGGTTATTTGTGGGTATACCCAGCACAAAATGGATCCCCCCCCCCCAAAACATCCCGTAAATGTTCATTTGTTCCATGCATCTTGAGAAGTTAATTCATAAAACGATAACTTGGTAATGGTAGTTTGAATTGTACTGGCATGTGGAAAATTAGGCAAGAGAGTCCTGTGAAGGACATACAGTGAAGACTTGGTACATTCGAGGACTGTGTTCGGAGCTCCACAAGCCAGAAGTGAGACAGCCTTATTTCTGTGTGTTGTTTTTGATGCAGATTGCAGACATGTAGGTTTGGCAGTCATCCTCTTCTGGCCTCAGAGTGGAACGATTCCGTAAAGCATCACCGTGTCGCATGACATGACGAAACTCAAGAACTCTTAGTAAAACATGGACAGTAGATATTCTTTGCCTAACTTCCTTCTCCTTCTTTAGGATCTAGATGGAAGTTACCTTTGTAAAAACCAGGGAGGATGTTCCCTCACCCACCCCAATTTAAGTGAAGAACCCCTTCGGTGTGTTCTCTTGTACTCTGTGCTGTCTTTTGTGGAACAGAATAGAATTGGGGGACATGGCTTTGTTGTGAGATTATCCACTTAGTACCTCTCTCCCTCAGGGTGCAGTAAGCTCTAATATTCTTCACTCTCCTCTTCATCCTCCTTCATCATGATCGTCATCATCATCTTCTTTGTGGCACTGTGGTGGTTTGAACTCGGGGCCTTGCCTACTTGGCTGGTGTTCTACCACTTGAGCCATGGCTCCAGTATAGCTTTTTGCTTGAACTCTTTTACTGGGCATCTTTGCTCCAGGCTGATGTTCTACCACTTGAAACACTACTCTATTTCCTGCCCACCCCCCCCCCACTATCTTTAGCAAAATGGCTGGTACAGAGGAGACACGTAGTTATACTTCTTGAACCATTACTGATGTGGTGATATCGATGGCCAAAGTGCAAACCCACTATGATGTATTTTACTTTGGAATCAGTCTCTAACCCTCAGCGGTCACTTTCATGTAGGCTACAAGAAAAATAATTGGAGGGAGGGGCTCCCTGAGCCTGCTAGAAAAAAAGGGAACAGAACAGCAGATTATTTGAGAGGTGGGAAAAGCTGGACATGGGAAGAACATGACCTCGGCGTCTTCCTGTCCTCACTTCCTGTCTCCCCAGGAAGTGTCAGTCAGAGGTTTTCAGGAAGGAGCATTGCCATGGTAACGGGAGGTGTCTCTTCCCTTCCACGCTGTACTGGGACACATGCCCTCATGCGCCCTGGAAGCGGGCCAGTCCGGTTGAGGTTTTAGATGTTTTATGGAAAATCCAGAGCCGACAGTGTCTCTGACTACAGCACCCCACTACAGCATGTGGCGAGGATTCTAGCCTAGAAGACAGCAAAGCCTGGTCCCGCTCTAATTACAATTGAATCTGCTATAGCCATTTTATTCATAATTTGGGAACCCTCTCTTGACTTTGGCAAGTACAACCAGTCTCTAAAATAGAGATGATACTTACATTTTTTTTTCTGCTTTTATCTCTGAGAATTATATTTTTACTGCCCCCTCCCAAATAAGAGCACTTCAAAAAAAACCCAGAGACTGTAGATAGAGAAGCTATATAATTTGTCACCTCAACTGAGATACTTTTGAGGGTGAAAGCAGGGCAATTCATAATGACCATGGGACAACACTTATCAATTAGGCTGTTGCCAGCAAAGTGGGATCTCCAGCCAGGAAAGGTGGCGGGTGGCCAGGGATAAACCAAAGGCACCCCCACAGGGCTGTGTCTGTGTGACTCCCACCCTAGGTGCTCTAACTTAACAATGGAGTAAATCTGTATCGTCTTGTGGGGTGGGCTTTCTGAGCAGAAAAGAGGCGAAGGCAGAGCAATGCGCATTTCACACACAGCCAAGGGGAATCTGCAGTCATCAAATCCAGGCAGGTGCCCAGTGCATAAGTGTATGTGTATTCCGTGGTTACTCATTCCTAACGGGTGGCAGTTAATGGCCATCTGTTGGCAGACCCCCTGGGGAAGTGCTCAACAGCTTTGGAATTTGCATATGCATTCTCTGACTCCACCTTTTTACTAACTCTCACTCACGACTCCCATTTCCTCAAACCCAAGTTGCACGTCTTCCATTTTTTACAATGTCTACATAGTGGGTGGCAGTCTTTGGGGTGTGATGAGTAGAAATAGCCTCTTGAAAGCTCTCTTTCCAAAGACAGGAGCTGGTGGTGCAAGTCTGTAATCCTAGCTTCTGGAGATGGGGATCTGAAGATTGCAATTCAAAGCCAGCCTAAGTAGGAAAGTGTGTGAGACTCTCATCTCTAATTAATTACCAAAAAAGCCAGAAGTGGAGCTCAAACACTACAGTACCAGCCTGAAGGAAATAAAGATAAGGACTAGCCTCAGGCTTTCAGTTTATACCCTAGCGCGCGCACACACGCCAAAAAAAATCACCAGGTGTTGATAATCAGGAGGCTGAGATCTGAGGATCACAGTTCAAATCCAGCACAGGCCAGAGAGTCCATGAGACTTGTATCTCCAATGAACCACCAGAAAACAAACCAAAATGAACCAAGCCCCAAGCAAACCAGGAGCAGAGCTGTGGCTCAAGGTGATAGAGCACTAGCCTTGAGCAAAAGAGTTCAGGAACAGTGCCCAGGCCCTGAGTTCAAGCCCCACAACTGACAAAAAAAAAAGTCTCTTTGCCTCCAGTTAGAGATGCTGGCTACTGGGGCCTGACCCAACTCTTTAGGCCGCAGTGGTTCCCACCCCTCCCCGTTAGCCTGCTGGGTCCTTCAGGAAGAGTGAACCGGTCCATTGACCCCTGAGGAGCAAAAGGGCATGCTGAGCATATTTAGAGGCTGTGGATTTTCTTCAGTGACACCAGTGGAGCCCAAGCCTCCATAAGGAAGAACAGACTGAGTGTCCTGAACTTCAGCAGGGGTGTGTGGGGGTGGGGGGGGTGGGGTGGGGAGGATAGCCTGACCACTTCTCCACATCACCTACTTTCCACCTAGTCCCGGAACGATCTGGGTTTGCTGCCCTTCTTCCTCCTGCCCAGCCAGCTTCCTCTCCTTCCCATGTCTTGGGAGAGATCTGTCTCCTCTGACAGCCTCGGGACTCCAGGCCGAACTTTCCCATGCCACCATCCCTCAAAATAGCCCGCGCCGGGCTGTATTTATAGCCGTGTGAGACTCTAATGGGCCAATTTGTTTGAATTTCCACCGCTTTTGTGTTGAACTTGCCCCTCACCCATGAGCAGCCTCTTCAGGCCTTTATTGATGGGGTGTGTTAGGGTGGCAGGGGCCATGTTCAAGATGGCAGCTGTACAAAGCAGGGGGGCTGCTTTGCATATTTACTGTTCTTGAAAGCAGATTTTTGAGAGAGAGAGAGAGAGAGAGAGAGAGAGAGAGAGAGAGAGAGAGAGAGAGAGAGAGAGAAAGAAGTTTCTGTAAGTAGCCTGGACAATGAGAACAAGACTGGCTGTATGCTGAGCACGGGATCCTGGCCAAAACACATATCATTAGCTTGGACCAGCTATAAGCAAGGAAATGAGAAGCATATGTTGGAGAGCAAGGTTAGGAGTGAAGGACTATGGGTCAATGACAGTCGCCCTAAAACTTTTCCCTTGTTCTTCAGCTGTGGCCTGGTGGTGTCAGATGTCATTCCCACTGCCTTGATTTCTCATGGTGGGGCTGCCCCGGTGCTTTTTCTTCTTCTTCTTCTTTCTTATCTTTTTCTTTTGCGTCTCTCCCCCACCCCCTCCCCCCCTGCTGTTTCCTGATGGGGTTTCTTTGGGGGGGGGTGGGTGGGGAGGCCAAAAGACAACAGGCCCAGACAAGATGAATCAATTATTTTTTTTTTTTCTCCATTCTGGGAAAATGACAACCTCGTTTCCTGTGATGTTCTAGAAAATTCCTCACTTTCTCTGAAAGTGTGTCTAGGTTTGAGATTTTGGGCTCTCTGGCTTTTTTTTTTAGGGAAGAAAAGGGAGAAAGGCTCTTCGAGTCAAACTCACTGTTTTTCTCTTAAATATCATTAGCTAGGCCTCATTAGGGCACACTGAAGGACTTCTGTACTTGCTGAGCCGCGTCTCTTGAGATCTCCAATGGGTCACTGTTTGTCCTATCTGCTTGCATTTGATCACATTAGCAGTTATTTTCCCTCCGACGCATCTGTCTGTCTGTCCTCTCTGTGTCCGCCACCCCCCCACCCCCCCCCACCCCCGGCCCCATATCTGGAGTTGATTTTCGCTGGTCTGGAAGCTGCTCCCAGGCAGTGTGACCAAAGGCTTGGATTCTCCCTGCCCTTCCCCAGTTTTCCTTTCTCCATCACATTCATTTTCTTTCAAGTTTTTTTCTGTTTTTCCCTCTTCCTAGACACTGTGCTAACAAGGCTCTGCTGTCTCCTACTCTGGGGTCAAGACCTCTGTCTCTATAAAACCCCCATGGACAACTGTATCACACCAAGCTCAGAGCCCATCCCTGGAGAGCACGCCAAGGCTACTGTTCTCACGCCAGCCCTGCAGCCCAGAAAATCCACCAGGCCTCACCAGATCGACTTGGTTCTAGGTGATCACATGGCCACAGAGAAACCCACCTGTGCCCCGCGACGGAGGCGCTGGGAGGTGCGAGCACCCCTCTATGGAAGCTGGCAGACGGGAGAAGGAAAGTGCTCCCATACTAATCCTCCTTGACCTTTCCTTCCTTGAAGATTTGGGAATGGTGTTGGGGTGGAAACCCTTTAAGATAATTAAAGCATTTGAGCCCCTGTTTATTTTTTTGCTTCCTTCTTCGGGCCTTGTTCTGAAAATAAACTCCCAATTTCCGGCCTTCTAAAATTCTCAAGTATGTGTGAGTGCAATCAAGGCCTTGGGAAGCTGTGTGACGGGCTTGGGGTTAGCAGCTTGCCTCTCCTAGGTGAGTGGTCTTCATTGTTTTGTCTTTGTGAAGGTGTGTACATGTGTGTATGCATTTCCCTTCCCTCCCCCTTCTTTCCCTCCCCTCCCCTTCTTCTCCTTCCCTTTCCCTTCCCTTTATCCTCCCTCCCTCCTTCCTCCCTCCCTCCCTCCTTCCCTCTCCTTCCTTCCTTTCTTCCTTCCTTCCTTCCTCCCTTCCTTCCTTCCTCCCTCCCCTTCCTTCCTTCCTTCCTTCCTTCCTTCCTTCCTTCCTTCCTTCCTTCCTTCCTTCCTTCCTTCCTTCCTTCCTTCCTTCTTTCCTCCCTCCCTCCCTCCCTCCCTCTCTCCCTCCCTCCCTCTTCCTTTTCTTTGCCTCCCTTTGCCCCCTTTTCTGTTTGGTCTCTCTAGATAGCCCAGGTTGAACTCAAGTTCTTCCTGCCTCAGCCTTCTGCATCCTGGGCTTGCAGGTATGTGCTAACACATGTGACAATGTGTTTCTTTTTTTGAACTGCAATTTCTGGGTAGCGAGTGTCTCTTTCCTGGTGATAGAAGGAAGTTGTACTCAGTGATCTCGTCTGAGTTGCGTGGCAGATGGGAAAGTGTGTCTGTGTGTATCTGTGTCCACCTAACAAAACAAAAAATAGGGGGTTGAGGGTAAGGTGAGCCAACAAATAACATCCAGGCAGTGGGTATTGAAGTCATGTGTATCAATGGTGAAGCAGGATCCTGTGAAATGCCTCAAAGCTTTCCCATTTGGAGAAGTTGCTTTCCCAGTGCTCTCTCCCTTCTCTCGGTTGAACAGTAGACGAGGAAGTGGCATGGGACTGGAGTCCGTGTGCTTTCTCTCTGCGTCCTCACTGTTTGGCTCCCTCTCAAATCTCAGCACAGTCAACACATGCCTCAAACCCTCCATTTCCAGCCACCTCTTCTCCGGAAACCTTCCTGACCCACTCACAAGGGCTCTTGCTGGGAACCCACAGTGCCTCCTAAATGCCCTTCTACCTCCGGCTCCGCCCGCATTCCGCCCATTGACCCATGGATCCTTCCAGCACCCAAAGCAGACAAAACCCAGCTCCCTGCTGGCGATCCACGTGGCTCCTGCTGGCCTCACCCACTTCACCTCCAGCCATCTCTCCTTGGCCCTTCCTGAACCATCTATGTGAGTCTTTCCCCTCCCCAGTACCATGGGGGTGATAACGTTTTTGGTACAGGTTGGATGACTCAGTCCTAGACCAGCAACCCCCGCCCCCCCCCCCCCCCGCCCCCCGCATTCTAGACATGGAAGCACCATTAATAGTTTACTTCTTTGAATCGGCCAAGGACTTTCCTGCTTCAAGGCCTTCATAAACAATTCTGTCAGTTATCTTCTCTTTCTCCTGCTTTGTATGGCTGACTCTGAACTTACAAGTTCAAGTTTAAAAGTTAACCTTTTTGAGGTCTTCTCTGACCAGTCTATACATATAGATTCTCAACCCTTCACTGGCCACGCCCAATCACTTTCTCTAATAATGCTCTTTTTGTTTCCTTCATAGCACGTTCTCCAACTTGTAATTATATATGGTACATACACACACATTATTTATCTGGGAGCAGTTTATGGCTACTATACTTATTTAATACAAGAGGTATTTGTAGAATGAATACACAAAGGAAAGAGTATAACTCCTTAGCTTTCCAGTTTTAATAATGGAGCCAGTTCGGGCTTACCCTGTCTCCTGTGTCATGCTCTTCTCTCTAAATCCTGCATTTATTTATTCTCTTATCCTTCTGCCATTACTGACCCTGGTCTTCTGGCAATTGGAAGAAAAATAATCTCTTAATCATACAGGTGCTGTACCATTACCTTCCCCTGACTCTTCTCTTTCGGTCCTAGGCCAGCTTCTGTTTGGAGAGGCTCACACTTTCATTTATATGTAAATGATAAATAATAGAATATGTAATGCCAGCTCAATGACTAATAACTCCTCATCTGCCAAGTGAGGAGTTTAGGGATGAATTAACTCATCATCTACCATGAGCAGATCAATGACTATGCAGTTACTCCGGGAACAGGTTCCTTATAGGCCTACCTCAAAGCCTCATGTGTTGTAGGATACTCAAGTAGAGGGGCAAAAGTCATAGTTTCCAATTTTGATCCCCATCACTGTCCTTTGAGTGTGGATATTATGTCCTATCAAAACCAAATAACATGAGCTAAGGAAGGGTAACTTGCTCTGTCCTCATGAATCTTTCTCATTGGTTTTTTTTTTTTTTTTCTGCCCTTGCTTTCTCTCTTACTCTCATGGCTAAGAACACCAAGATGGAAAATGCCCTGGACTGAATTTTTTATTATTTATTGATTGATAGCCGGTGTTTCTCCCTCCCCTTTCAGCCTGGGTGCACTTTGCTAATTACATCTCTGGAAACCATTTCACTTTCCATTCACCAGTCTGCTGCCACCTTTGGGCAGGAATGTGGCAGTGTGATGGAATGCAGTCTACACAGCTGGGCATCCTGTCTCACTGAAGTGCTGGTCCAGCTCCACCGTCTACTAATGCACCCGTGATGTCATAATGAGCAACGGTACCAGGCTTGCCTCAGAGCAGAACAAGCATAAAGACGACCCCCTCAATATTTCATATTTTGTGACTCTACCTGGATTTGCACCATCAACCTGACTTGTCTTTGAAGAGAGTCTGTCTCACACTCTGTCCCACAATGCAACTGGAAGGAGAAATTGGTATGTCCCTCCGGCGATTTATCAGGAAACGTCCAATCAACTAATTCCTTTCAGAAGCTCCCTTTCATTACACGCAAAAGAGATGCTACAAATGTGTAGATGCTTGAGTGCGGGACAGTTCAATGGCTTTTGCCAAAATAAAATTTCTAGAACTTTCCAGCAGTAACTGGAGGGAGCAAAAAGAAAATGATGGTTTTAAAGGAGAAGGAGAATAACCTTTTCTTTTTTAAAAAGTGATGTATTCCATCATCCTGGCACCTTAATTTTAGAGATTACTTTTGTTTGGAAGCATATTGAGATCTTAGGTACACAGTACTACGAACCACAAGAGTACAAGTATCCTTACGTTAAGTTCACATCTTGTGAATTCTTTCACATCATTTATATCTTTCACGGACTAGCTCCCTCGAATACTGAGTCCTAGAGTAGAGCCAACACTGCTATATTGCCCTGCCTGGACTTGTGTTTCCACAGATTTCAGACTAGATGAAATTAATTTCTTTTTGGTGTTATACTTCAATAAAAGAAGTAGCCAAATTCTTAATTCAACGAGTAAAGCAAATGAGGATTGCGTGCCTGCTTGGCATAAAGAATAGGGAAGGTTTGGGCCATGTTCTGAGTGGTTCAAATCTAAACTAACCCTCATGGGAAGCACTATTGCATGGTGAATGGACAACAAGTATTGGCATTAGTTATGGAGAGATAAGGGGAGAAACAAGGGTCCTTCAGATGGTTGCTTAAAGAGGGAAAGAGAAAGAATCATCAATAGAATTGGTATATTGTTCTCTGTAGGCATCAGGAAACTCTTTTAACTTTGGGGGACTTCTTCCTTGTTCTGGGTGTATGTGTGGGAATCTGGCCACCTGTAGCTTCTAGCCTCAACCTTTAAAACTTCAAGTCTGGGTGACATTTCTCTCCTCCTTCCTAGAGTCCTCTTCTCAACTACTCTTTTGCCATCTCCTATTTCAGATTAATGTATCAGTCAACTTCCTTAACTCATTTATCTACGGCACGATTCCCACATCCTTGGCTTTCTGAGCATTCTTTTCTAGACATGTTTTATTTCATTCATGCTGGTTCATGCATATCCTTAAATGTGACATTGAAAATTCAACACCATGTTCTCTCTATATGTGGACGAGTGAGTCCGTTTTCCCCCTACTGTACATGGATCCATCCACCTGTTCTTCCCCCCTTCACTCTGCACTAAGCTTCTCTGATTTGAGGAAATATTGTCATCACTACAGGGACAGAATGATGGGATACTTTAGTGAAAGGCAAGTCTCGTGAGATAATAGTGGGAGGGAAGTATAACCACCAATACAATCCATAATTTCATTTTTTCTTTTGCAATTGTGGGTCATACAATACCCATTAAGATTGTGAACAGCGAAACTTTTAATCTAACCTATTCTCATACAACTTAAGACAGATGCAGATCATCTTTGGTGATTTGGTATTTGATTTGCCCCCCCCCCCCAAAATCAAAGATCAGCATTGATTTTATTCTTTAAAGTTTTCAGTCTATGCTTTCAATTTATTGAGATGTTTTGGGAGTCTAGACCTGATCCTCCCACATCAAACCATTTCTCTTAGCTCTGGACCAACTCAAATTGTGCAAATAGCTTAGCAAAGAAGCAAGCCAGCGTTGACTCCATCTAGCACTTTGTCTAACAAATACTCATGTCTCCATCTTGACCATCAAGGAGATCAAAGACACTGGAGGTCAGATGTGGTATTGAAACCAGCTTGCTGTGTAGCCGAGGGAATGTGATACATTGTCCAGTATCAGTGCAGCAGCAGGGCTTTCATAAGAAGGAGCGGATAGCTCATGCCTGTAGTCCTAGCCACTCAAGAGACTGAGATGTGAGGACCACCGTTGGAAGCCAGCTCAGGTAGACACATTTGAGAGACTCTTACATCCAATTAACCAGCAAAAAGCCGGAAGTGGAGCTGTGGCTCAAGTGGTAGCGTGCTAGCCCTCAGTGAAAAAGCCAAAGGAGATTATAAGGCCTTGAGTTCAAGTCCCAGTACCAAAGCTAAATAAATAAATAAATAATAATCAAGCTCCCACCCCAAAATAGAACTGAGTTGCAGACAAGGTCCAAGCTCATGTTTTCAGCAGGCTCGATTTGCTAATATGGAAATTGGCAGCTCTACAAGATTTGGGAGGAGCCTTCTCCCTTCCTCTCCCCCATCTCAGAGATATTAAATCAGAGCATTAGGCCTCTAAATGGTCTCTGGAGCTAGAGAGAAAAGCAGTGTCTTTTGTTAGCTTCTTGGATTTCTTCTTTTTAAATGAAATCCACTGGGTCCTATCAGTCTGTGGTTTGTCTGCACCAGTGTTAGCAGACTTGAGCTGGGGTCGTACTGTGATTGGCTAGAAGCATTCTGCTCGCCGGAAGGAGGAACTCACTGACCCCTGACCACAGCCTTGTCATACTGAAGTGTCAGAAGCAGCCCAATTACCTAAGAGGACTGAGGGAAGAAAAAAGTAGAGGCTGGGCACACGGAAGAGGGACACACACACACACACACACACACACACACACACACAGAGCAGGCCCAGCCTTAGTTTCACTGCTTGAATTACCACTATGTCAATAGAAGGTGATAAATCAAGGGAGATATTTACTGATTAAAATTACAGTCTCCTACGGGAAGCTCTATAAAACAGATTGAAGAACAAAGTCTGCAGGGACTGAGCCCTCCCCCCTCCCTAACCTCTCCCATCCCCCTACCAGAGCCCATCCAGGCTTTGGCCAGTTGTCTCTGTTTCCAGCCAACATTTGGACCCAAGGGTGCACTGAGAGAGAGAATTGCTCCATACAAACTTCAGACTGGCTGTACACAGATCCAAATATTTGTAGGGAAAACTTAAAGGCTTGCTGGGAAGAAAATCAGGACCACTGATCCATTCACAAGGGATCTTCTTATCCCATTCAGTCTTCATTTTTGGCAGTCTCTCTCCAGTCTAGTCTTGACTCACTAGAAGGATCTGCCAACGGAGGCCTTGAGGCCGTAAGTGCTGAAGGGGTGGCAGAAGAGCTTGCGGGCTTGCTGCTATGGTCAGCAGGTGTCCTGTGCCAGCCTCCCCTGTCCACCCTCTGCCAGGCCCCTGGTGCTCTCTCCAGGAGCATAGGAGCTTCCCTCTACCATCTTGGCCTCTTGGTTACTATTATTCTTACAGGACATTCTTTTTGAGTAAAAGAAATGTGACTGGGGAATGTCTGGGAGCAATTTTTAAGGGTGAGAGAAGCAAGGTTGTAGTTAGTTTTCAGAGCCTTGTGAATTTCCTCTTGCCGCCTCATGGAGTGGAACCAGCACCAGCGTCCCAAACCACTCTGCTCTGCTAACAGGCAGTGTGTGCATCCATGTGGTGGATGGAGAGAACCCTCAGGGGCTGTATACACCACCCCCAGCTCTATTCTATCCTGGGGTGGCCTCTGGGGTTGAGTTTTGCCCACACACCCTAAGTTCTATTTCTTCCCTTGAGTGCCTTTGGTGGTGGGTATACAAGCTCTACGCAAAAGGAGAGGGGTGTCAGGCACTGGCGGCTTAAGCCTGTAATCCCAGCTACTTAGGAGGCTGAGATCTGAGGAAAGTCCTTGAGACTCTTATCTCCAATGAACCACCGGGAAACCAGAAGTGGCACTGTGGCTCACAGTGGTGGAGTGCTAGCCTTGAGCAAAAGAGCTCAAAGATGGCACCCGGGCCCTGAGTTCAAGCCCCTCGATCCACCCCCCCCCCCCAAAAAAAAAATCTAGGACAAATAGGTTTTAATGACTGGGTAGGGGAGGGATCTTCTGTTCTATAGGATAGCAGAGGTACTGTGGGGTCTGGTTGCCAGGAGGGTCATTACTGATGTGTGATTAGGCGAATGCTCTATGGGTGTGGTTGGCCATTTAGTGGCTATGTGAAGGGGGCTGGCTGAGGGTCCACTGTGGCTCCAAACCAGTGACTGTTCTATCTGCCACTGGCCATTCTGTGACCTGACACAGGGAGGCAGCTACCTCTCCACAGAGGAGACAGTTCCTTCACACTCACCACAAGTGGTGTGTCCAAGCCTTACTGCGCGCAGGGTTCTGCCTGACTGGGGTGAGGGCGTTTTGTCCTGACTGTTCTGGAGGAAGACACAGAAGGTACAGAATATGATGGGCAAAGCTCAGCTTCTCCTGACCCTTTTCCTTGGAGCTGGGAGGGGAGAGAGGCAGAGGAGACCCCCCTCAACTAGGTCAGTGAGACACCCTGAACGTGCATTGTGCATTTTGGATGGCAGCCATGGGTAGCGATGTACTGACTGGTCTCCTCACCCCGGTTCGCTCTCCTGTTCTTCTACACCTGGATTGCTGTGATGTGTGTGTGTGTGTGTGTGTGTGTGTGTGTGTGTGTGTGTGTGTGTGTTGTGTTGACTCTTCCTGACTCAAGGTTCCATCAAGCACTCTCTGATCCGGAGATGGTGGCAGACAGGGCCCCATCTTAGGTTCTGATAAACTTCTGTTATTTCTTTTTTCCTTAGAGGCGGGGAACGTTTCTTGCGGCTATGCTCGACTTCTCTGAGTGCCTTCCCAGGCCAGCACTTATCTCCCAGTGGAAGCAATACTATGCAGTCCAGAACTTTCGTTCGTGCTCCTTGGCTGAGGAGACGAACTTGGCTTCTGCAGGTGGGGTCGGGGGAGGGTGGGTTGCTGCGATTTTGGTTCTCCTCAGCTTGCCTAGACGTCTCTCTTTGCTCTGGAAGATGATGGCATGGAGCCCTTTCAATGAATCCAATTGTGATCTGGGCAGCACTTTAGAACTTCTGCAGGCATGTGCATCTGAGAGGAGCAGGGCCTCTGGGATGCGGCCATGTATCTGGTTTAGGGCATTGGCTTTGGCCTTGCTGGGCTAGCGGCCTAGGGCTTCCTGTCTCTCAAAGCAGAAAGTGGGCTCTTTGGGGTGTGTCCTGACCTTCCTTTCTGGCACAACCTTCCATCTTGTCCTCTCTGAGTGTTACCACGTGTATGGGGGACCACCAGGGCCTGGTGCTTCTCATGTCCTCTCAGGCTGGGGATGGAAATATCCTGGCACTGGCTGAAACTTCCACTTGCAGAATAACCAAGAGACAACCCCCTTATGGTGAGAAGAGACTATCAAGTAGACCATCCAGGCCTTTCTAGACAGTCTGATGCCAGTCTTAGAAAGCCAAACCTAAGCTTTATAGGAGATGTGTGAGTGTGTGTGTGTATGTGTGTGTGTGTGCATGCGCGCACATGTGTGTGTGAGAGAGAGAAAGAGAGAGAGAGCTTTAAGAAAAGATTAAGGAAATGGAAGACAATAAAATAGGAAGTTAAGGGTAAGCCAGTAAAATTCCTTCTTTGTGTTTATGACCTGGCCATTGCTAAGCTAGGTGGGTACGCTACTCTTTCCTGAGTGGGATTATTATATAAATGGGCTTATACAAAGGGAATGGTAGCAGGTGCGATTAAAGAGCTGGGGTGTGGCTAGTCCAAGCCAGGACTCCTGCCCTGAGAACCATCTTCGTATGGAGAGTTTCCCTGGATTGTTTCAAGGTAGGTCTCCTTTGTTGACCTTCTGGCTTTCCTTCTTGAGCATTCTCAACTGCCTGGCATCTTTAATTAAAAAGTGAAATCTACCTGTAAGGATGGGGCAGGCCTGAGGATTCAATATCTGAGAAATCATTCTTGGGAGCAAAAAAAGGATTCAACCCTTAGAATGTACTGGTTGCTTTAATCAAATTCAGAGTGATATTCAACAAGTAATCTTGAAAAGCATTGATTGATTATCTTCTTGTAGCAAGAGGCAAGTTTGGAGGGGCCAGTATACACAGAGCACGGCATACAAAACGAAGGAATTTGTGCTGTCTCTTCTAGACAGCAAACTTGTTTTTTTAATAGCAAGGGGATAACTTGAACAGAGCTATAAAAATGTTGAGGTTTGTGCTGGGAATGTGGCCTAGTGGTAGAGTGCTTGCCTAGCATGCACGAAGCCCTGGGTTTGATTCCTCAGTACCACATACACAGAAAAAGCCAGTAGTGGCACTGTGGCTTAAGCGGTAGAGTGCTAGCCTGGAGCAAAAAAAAAAAAAGCCAGGGCCAGTGCCCAGGCCCTGAGTTCAAGCCCCAGGACTGGCACAGAAAAAATAAGTTGAGGTTATAGGGCAGAGTTGATCTCATTCTTTCCCCTCCCTCCCTCCTTTGCTACCTTCCTTCCTAGAAGAAGAAAGACGAGCTTACAGATTTCATTCGCACCAGCAAGACTGACCCTTACGTCAAATCAAATCAAACCAAAGTATGCAGCTTTTCTCTCTGAAAGTATGATCAGGGCAAAAGGCAGAGAGGTGTGAGATGAACAAGCTGTGTGTGAAATACATGTATATACTCGGTGGGAGATGTTATTTGTCTACACACATTCAATTAAAAACTTCTTCAAATACGGTGTCTCTTCCTTTCTTTCTCTCATTCCCAGTTCATTCTTATCTAAATTCTGTCAGCTCTCAAACTGACATTTTCCTGTTCTGATCTTTTCTCAGATAGTAAAGAGAGATTTTTTTTTATTGCGTTGATGCAAACAGCAGAGCAGCCTACAGAGAAACGTCAAGGACAGTTTAGAGTCCTAATCCCTGATCCCACTGCCCTCTCCTAACTGGCTATTGACATTGAACTTAAAAAGCTGTGGTGCTGAGATGAGATAATGTTTTAGAGGAATGGAGAGAAGGGTTGTGGGGGGTGAAGGAGAAGGCAGGAGGGAGGGATTGGAGCTTCAGAAGTGAATGCAGACTTTTAAAAGTTCAGTTTTGCTTAAACTGTCTAGTTAACAACAACAACAAAGCCCCCTACCTGTCCAAATGTCCTGGAACATGCCTATAAACTACTCAGTGTCATCCAGGAGACGGGATGGTCCTAGGAATCTATTTATGATATGTTCATTATTCTGGATGCAGCACAATGGTTGCGTGGTTTCTACGTTAAACCACAGAGTTGGTCTGAAACAATATTTTCTTTTGTGCCAGTCTTGAACTGTCCTCGAGCTTTTATGCTTGAGGCCAGTGCTCTATCACTTGAACCACAGCTCCATGTGTGGCTTTTTGGTGGTTCACTGGAGATAACAGTCTCATGGACTTTTGCTGCTCAAGCTGGGTTTGAACCGGGATCCTCAGATCTCAGTCTCTTGAGTAGCTGGGATGACAGGTGTGAGCCACTGGCACCCAGCTCTGGTTTCAAAATTTTAATACGAATATCTAAAGTGACTTCCTCATCATTTCAGGGCAAAGAGTACCCTGTCGCATTCTGTTTTGCGCCTTTAGCTGTCTGTTAGCTTTCACTTCCTGTAGCCTCTCCGCTGGGAACTGGGAAATCCCACCTGCTCCCTCTCCTGCCGGAAGAGGGAACAAGAGAGAACTGCTTGCCTCTGAAGGCCTGGTGGAGCCATCTGGCCAGGTTTGCATTTCTCTTGGTCCTGCACATTCTAGAAGAAAAAAAGAAAGTCGTGGCATCTTGGAACATGCTTCTTCCATTTGGTTGCTGGCTGGAAACGGGGCTTAGTTCTCTATCAACCAAGTCAGAAGAAAACTGGAGAGGAAAAGAGGAAAATCATGGGACTCTCCCCCCCGCCCCCCACGCCAAGAGTGAAGTTTATTTAGTTTCAAAATGAATCCTCAAACACCTAGATTCTCTTTTCTTCAATTGACAGAGAAGCCAGTGCCTGGATCCTTCTAGAAACCAGCGTGCTATTCTGCTAAACAGGACAGGGGCATTGATGTTCCCTGAGGGTCTCTAACCTTCTAGAAGCCTCTGGGCCAAGCCTTGGGGAGTTCAAAGCTTTGTGTGTGTACTGGCGGCCATTGAACTGTTAGGGGAATTCGAATTACACGATCCTTGTAGGCTGAGTGGGCAGATCTCACCGCTCCCCTTCTTTACGTTCATTGCTTGAGACACTTGAAATGAGGGCTGACGTAGCCCTAACAAATGTACTACAGGGAATGAATGAGCCTGCACTGGGCCCCAGGGAATGATCTAGAAGACTTAATAGGCCTTTTCCATCTTTAATTTCCATGGTTCTAAATATGGCTGGCTGCTTATAAAGACAGCAGATGGATCTCGAGGCAGATGGGCTCGTTTTGAGAGTGCTCAGCGCAGAGGATGGGGCTTCCTGGGGCTGAACTCCTTGACCCTCCCCCCTTTAGTAAGTCCTTGGTTTCTGAGTGCAGCCCTCTCCTCTGCCTCCTTCCACCTCCCTATGAAGAAATGCAAAGGGCACTAACCAGGTACCGGGTACTCTGTGCCCTGGGACTCTTGATGATATATCTGTTAAAGCAGGAGAGCAAACAAGGGGAATGTTAGCTGGCTGACCCTGCGTATGCCAGTTTTGCAATAAGCCAAGGGTTCAGGTCCAGTGATGGGTTATTTTTTCATTTTTATTTTTTGGCCAGTCCTGGGGCTTGGACTCAGGGCCTGAGCACTGTCCCTGGCTTCTTTTATGCGCAAGGCTAGCACTTTGCCACTTAAGCTATAGCGCCACTTCTGGCCGTTTTATATATATGTGGTGCTGGGGAATCGAACCCAGGTCTTCATGTATAGGAGGCAAGCACTCTTGCCACTAGGCCATATTCCCAGCCCCCAGTGATGGGTTAGATATTCATCATGGCCACAATCATGTGGTCAAGGGACTGAGACACAGGACCTACTGTGTGATTGCATATTATACCTGGCAGGGACTTCATTTTGGAAATGGCTGCTGGGGGGTGGGTAGGGGGAGGAATCTTGGAGCTTATCTTTTGATAATTGTTCCCATTGGCTTCTCCCACCAGGATGTAAAGAAACAATTTGAGACAATAAAAGGCATGATGGAGTTTAGGGAGCTAAGTTTCCTTTGACGCCTTTTCTTGGGTGTGGAAAATAGGATTGATCTCCATTTTTCCACCCATAAAACAAGGGTTTGTTTTTTGCTTTGTCAGTTGTGGGGCTTGAACACAGGGCCTGGGTACTGTCCCTGAGCTCTTTGGCTCAAGACTAGTGCTCTAACACTTTGAGCCACAGCATCACTTCCAGTTTTCTAGTGGATAATTGGAGACAAGAGTCTCATAGAATTTCCGACCCGGAATGGCTTGGAACCATGATCCTCAGATCTCAGTCTCCTGATGAGCTAGGATTACAGGTGTGCACTACCGGTCCCCAGCTAACACAAGGATTTTAATCACTGCATATAGCACAGAAGAAGTTATAAGAATGGATTACAGTGGCCTGGAGATGGGCTGTATTATATAAAGTACAAAGGATCTTTCACAAAGACCAAAGATATAGTTAACAAGGGACCCAGGCGTTCCTTTATTTTGCCTTCTCCATTTCCAGGGCGAATAACCAGAAACGCTTCTTGTAGCTGGTGAAATGTGGAGGAGTGTGATTGGTTTTGAGTTGTTTTATCTGGATGGAAGGAATCAGCTCCCAGAGAGTCAAACTCTAAGGCCAGTCACCAAACCAGTACTTCCCGAAGAACAGAACTAGATGTGGATGTGATCAGGTTAAAAAAAAAAAAAATCACAGGACCCAGGTAGGTAAAGACCATCATGAACCAGAGCTAGTTTTTCTTTTCCTTTATGAATTATCTGATGTTGAAAGAATCATTCATTGGCCAGTAGAAGTGCTGAGCCCTGTTGTTAGTTTCCCTACCCACTTAAAAAGTAAAAATAAAAAAGCCAAATCCAGGGCCAGGAAGGGCCTTGCCTTCCTTCCTCATGGCTAAAGGTTGCTCTGCCCAATAGAATGTCATGTCGGCGCTGGGCAGAAATCCTGTTGCATAGTTTCACGGGGATTCTGCACACGCTTCGTAGGTAACCCCTCTTAAAAGTCTGAGAATGAAACGAGCCATGTTTCTGAGGTTGTCAGCAGGTAGATGAGCTGGTTTGTGGTAAGTCATCTCTCTGGGAGGCGGGCTTGGCTCTGATGTCTGTGTTGAGGGGTCTGTGACCCCCTCCCCGCCCCCCTGCCCTCCGGCTGCCCCCAGTGCAGGTCTATGTGCTGGGCAGGGAGGGGGGTAATGCTGTTGCTGCCTCTCACAGCCAGTAGGACGCAGGGCCTCAGGCTATCTTCCAAAGCCCCCCTCCAAACAGCCTCTAATGATTTTTTATCCTGCCATCCCAACGAGTCCTAGGCGCGGAGCCACCCAACAACAGCTCTGAGAAGAAAAAACAACCTCGTGAAGTGATGTGACACTTGCAGATTTGCAGATTTTAGGTCTCTGGAAGAAGAACGGCTGCAGGACAAAACAGAACCAAAACCTTCCTTCCTTTTCGTTCCCTTTGCCCTACTTCTCGCTTGAGATACATGTGTATGTGTGTGTGTGTGTGTGTGTGTGTGTGTGTGTGTGTCTAGATCTATATTCCCCTCTCCTCTCCAGCTTCCTTCTTATCTTTTCTTTCACAGTAGCCAGAAGTTCGATCCTTCTGACTCCCTTCCATCCCACGTCTTCCAGACAGAGCCTTACAGCTGTCATTCTTGGATCCTGGAGGAGAAATCTAAATTGTCTCAAGTTTAGGCACTGGGCCGTGTGAGTGGGGCTACGTGGCAGACAGCAAGGGGGTCGCTTGCGGCTGAACTGGGGCGCCGGCCTCCTCAGGCCGGTACAACACTCGTTTAGTAGACATGTGGCTGGAAGTTGAGGGAAAGGTCCACAGAGAGGAATCTTACCCACCGAGCACATCAAAGATGCAGCACTCTGGGCCTCTTCCTGTGGACATGTTCCTGATGTCAGTTCAGTTATGCTGTCTGTGACTGACGGCGTCTATGGCAAAGCCCCAGAAGACCCCAGATCAGGTTGTCGTCCTAGAGGATCGTGGATGGGGGAGGGGGGACTCCCACCGTGGCACTGCCTCATGCACGCAGCTGGCATGCAAGCTCCATTTGTTACCTTTCCTTTAGCTCTGGGTGTCTCTGTCCCCAGGCTCCGAAATCTCTCCTGATCTGAAATCCAAACACCTTATTCTACCCGCCCTTTCAAACGCACCCCCCCCCCCGCCGCCCGCCCCCTGCTCTGCAGCGTCCATTCCGGTTGCTTCTCTTAGGAATGAATGACATTTAAGCCAGAGGATTGTTTCCAATGATGCATTCACAAGTGCTGAAACCCACACCAGCCTCCACCCGGGGAGGGGGGTGGGTGGGTTCCGGGGATTTCCAGACCAAAAAAAAAAAAAAAGGTTGAGTGACTCCTCTCTTCCCAGACACCCAGCAAGAAGAGAAGAAGAGACGGATCCACTGTCAGCCATATGGGTGTTGATTTCAGCAACTTCTGGTGCCAGAGGAACTTCTTTGGGCCGCACTTGACTCTGCCCCGCCTGAGAAATGGGGTCATTGTTTCTAATGAGTGTGAGCTGTCTGGCTCCTTGAAAGGAGTTAATCACTAGAATCGTAGGCCTAGAAAAGCCTTCTTTGACGGGCTTCTCTGTCTCAGGTCCAAGGAATGAGAGCCGATCCTATTTTTGAAGACGCCCAGGGAGCCTTCCTTCAGTGACTAATCGCTGGTAATTGTCTCCTTTAATTTTAACCTCATGTGCTAGTGCTCTAGGCAGCAGATTTCCGTTTGCACCGTCTTCAGAGAAGGTAGAAAGAATTGCTCATCATACAAACTGGGCCACTCATTTCCTCTTGCTTTGCTTTTTCTCCCCCCCCCCCCCCCCGACCCCGGCTCTCTGGACTGTTGGATTGCTCCATGGTTAACACCTGAGAACATAGCATATATCTGGCTCTGATGGTTTAAGCCTCAGTTTCTCTGTTCCTGAAGTTTGGAGAATGTACCCTCTGCTGTACTGGGTTGAAGATTAAATGAGACACTAAAGAGGAAAGGACTTTGCTTTCTTTTAGATGGTATTTTGGCTAGGCCCACAAAGAAAAAGATACCTAGGGCTGAGGGCATAGCTCAAGTGATAAGGCACTCAACTAACACTCATGGACAGCCCGAGGCTCCATCTCCAGTACCGCGAAATAAAATGGTACCCTGGGTGAAGAGCCAGCTTCCCTTGGAATTCTTGCTCAATTCTTCTTCATTGCCAAGTGATGTTGCTGGGCAAGGCAGCAAAGGGCAGGGGGAAGAGAACAGGACCAAGGCTCCTAGGCTTTATACATAGCCGCCCTAACCTAGTTCTATGAATCTTGGTGTAATTAGCTAGCTGTTCATTACTATGAGGAGGGGGAGGTTTATCTGGTTTACAGTTTGGAGAGGTACAAAGTCTAAGGGTGGTTTCCCATTGATCTGGACTCTGGTGAGGTAGACAAGATGGTAGCACATCCTGGTGGGGCCCGTGTCAGCAGCCTCTCGTAACAAGAACTAGTGAGGCATCACACAGCTACATCGGAGTCTCTACTAAGCCCCTCCTCTTAAAGATGCCCTTGTCAGAGGAACTATCTAATCAGAAAATGTGACTATGGCTACCATCAACTGGGGGCGCATAAAGGAAAAAATATGTGTGATATTAGTGAACTCAAATGAGGCCCTAAAAATCTCTTTCCTGGGTAGCATGACTCTCATACATGTCATCACATTTTTGTTTTGTCTGCACCCAATACACACATTGTTGGGAGAAACTTTCTTTCTCCCTGTATTCCTGGGGTAGCCACAGATAGCCAAAGGTCACCAACAATGAAGGTCATGGTCCTTCAGTTACCAGTGAAAACTTCCTTATTTCAAACCCTATGGAGAACTCTATTTTTTTTTTTTTGCCAGTCCTGGGCCTTGAACTCAGGGCCTGAGCACTGTCCCTGGCTTCTTTTTGCTCAAGGCTAGCACTCTGCCACTTGAGCCACAGTGCCACTTCTGGCCGTTTTCGGTATATGTGGTGCTTGGGAATTGAACCCAGGGCCTCATGTATACAAGGCAAGCACTCTTGCCACTAGGCCATATCCCCAGCCCCCTATGGAGAACTCTCTTATGTATGATGTTTATAGGGAAGGGCTTGGAGAACTTAAAAGAACAACAACATCAACAACCCCCAAGAACACAAATAATAGCCAATGTGCCCTTTGATATACTTGATATGATTTGATTTGATTATACTCTGGATGACAATTAAAGGATGGATTTATAAGATTTTAATTTTTAGGCTAGATAGAAGCATATTTCAAACCACACGATATACCTACTTAACAAATACCAACATTTGCATGTTTGTGATTTATTTCTCTACTTCTATACGATTGGCTCTGCAAAAATTTAATTTGCAATATATAAATATCTTAAATCACTCTTTTTTTTTCCTGCCAGTAACTGGCATATGATTTGGAAGAGGAAAAGGCAAGACGATCCTTGTTATTTTCTATCAACAGCTAATAACTCAAAAGAGAAAACTGATTGATGACTACAGACAAACATCAAAGTAACATTCGTATTTTGTTAGATGGTTTTTTTATGTAAAAAAATTAAGGCTAGAGAAGACACATGCAACATAAGATAGTTCAGCGTCTTTCCTATTATACTGAGCTAAAGGTGGGGAGAGAGGATGGAAGGAAAGTTTGAAAGAAGGGCAGGAAGTCTGAGAGAGAGGAAGACAGGGTCTCATCAGCGTGTGTATGGGGAAGTGGTGGGTGAGGAAGATGAAGGCTGAACGTTTTAGGCTAGGTGCAGAGCTCCATCTACTCGAATCCCGGGCTTTGGGAACTCTATTCTCAAGTGTGGTAACTAGAGCTTCCTGCTTTGGGTACCCATGCGGGCTTGGAGAAGATTATCCTTAAGACTGCAATAGAATAATAGAATCATAACCCTGTAGGTTTGGGAGCCTGCCCTAGCCCACCCATTTCCAATCCTGATATTGGGGAATCGCGAGAGGGCCTGGTATCTCCTTGTTGTAGATTAGATACAACCGTCTGGATTTCTTCTTGGGAAAATAATTTCCGAATTGGAGGTCAGAAAATACAAAGAGTTCAGGAAGAAAGAGAGAGACATTAATTGTGTCACCAACACTCAACGCAGGCGTCAAGCCTAGTGAGAAAAAGATGTCTTCCTGGGTCTCATGGAAACCAGGCACTGTGAACATCTGAGCCGGGGCATGGCATGACAGTTGGATCAGTGGCCCGTGTGCCCTTAGAATGAAACATACCCAGCTCACAGTGATGAGTAGATACCTGCAGGTGGTCCTCAAGAGGTATCCACCCCCAGGCAGGGGTTTGGAGAGGACTGTGGTCCATGGTTTCCAGGGTATTTAAAATGACTGTAAATGGTCACATGTCTCGTACACCAAGCCCTGAGTGACACTGGATCAAAAGGGAGCCAGGGACTTCTGGGATGGGGTGGGAGGCTTCCTGGAGGGCCATAGAGATGGGCCACTGGTATTAATATGGTTCCCCCTAGTGTTTCGTGGTGGTAGCACACCTTAGGTTCTCACCAGGGTCCTGGCCTCCGTAGGGCCTCCTTGCAATCTTCTGATGGAAGGAGTTATTGCCCATCATAATTGTTTATGTCTCTGAAGCCGTCATACTAAACAAAAACCCTCTCCAACTGTAATGCATTTTCCTCCACAAGATCCACTCCCAAGCCCCTGCTGAGTACAATGGAGTCTTGACATTTTTTTTTTTTTCTTATAATGTGTGGCCTCCTGTCGAAGCACTTCAGAGAACAAGACATATCAATTCATTACTGTGGTTGCCATGTCATAAACAATGGATAACGGCATCCACGGATGGATTGTCGAAGGAGGTGGGTACCGCTCTAACCATGATCACGACAGCGTGGCTAGCAGAGATTCTCTAGGAGCAAGTCAGGGAGAAGACAAGAAAGCCAACTGGGTATGGCTGGCACCAGGATTACATCTATGGTAATTTTCCTCTTGTTACCCTGCTTAGGCTCTAATGTAGTATTCACTGGGTACAAAAGAAGAAATTGGATTTTATATACGTGTATCCAAGAAGATGAGGAGAGTCAAATTAACCAGATCACCCAAGCCGCCTAAAGCACTTCTCATGTCTTATCTGGATATTTCCAAGAAGAGTGGCTGGCCGGGTTGTTTTTTTTTTTTTTAATTTAAATGACACTGGCTTCTGTTAAATGTGAACCCTATCATTATTTCTAATGCTACATAACACTGGCAGACACAAGCTGAGAGTTAAAAAAAAAAAAGAACAACCAACTGAAGCTAGTTCATTAATTATCAAGAAACATGCTTTGACATAGGATAAATGGGCTGGCAGTTGGTTCAAATCCCAAAGCTCTTCAGTTTATGGTTATTGCCCTGTTTGATCAGGTATAAAAGATTCTTCTTGTCAGTGTTCCAAATGGACTTGTGTGTGAGTAAAGGGAAAGAAGATCTGTAGAGCTTCGAGATTAAAGATTCAAGTCGTCTCAGCACAAAGATCGTAGCATTGGCTGCTTGCCAGGCAGGGGCTCTGCCGCTGAGCCATGCCCCTAGCTCACTTTTCGCATGGGTTCTTTGGAGATAGGGAATTGCTTCTGCACACATCTGGACCACGATTCTCCTATTTTATGCTTCTTGCAGTAACTGGGATGGATGACAAATGCATGCCATTTCACTCTCAACTATTGATGGAGAAGGGGAGGCACACCTTGTGAACTTTTTGCCTAGGCCAGCCTTGAACGGAGACCCTCACAGTTCCAGTCTCCCAAGTAGCTAGAATTCTAGGTGTGAGCTAGCGCATCTGGCAGGACCACAACATTTGCAATTTGCACAACTAGAAAAAATTACTTTCTTCCCTTCTATAATGGCATTTATTATTATTATTATTGCTTCAATCCTAGTAGATGTGTATAAACACACGGATATGTATACATGTGGAGACACAAAATGCAGACCCAGTTCCATCATTGTGTTCAGCTTCTCAGCAACATCTTTATGACTCTCTTTTGATAGAATCTTTCTTAAAGGTTGTAGAAAATGGGGTGCACTGTATTTTCTAGGGTACAGAAATCCAGCTAAGGAGTGGACACTCAGGCTGAAGGAAAAATGCTATAGTTATTACTTCACTGGACTAAAAATTCTTTTCTTAAAAAAATAAAATAACACTGCAGTATGAAGTCCAGAGCAAGCTGCATTTTGTTGGCACACTGGAGTGACTATTTATGCCAAAGCTTTCTGATTTCCAAGGAAGCCCTCTTTATAGAAACACGCGAGAACATCTTCTTTTACCTTTTGACAGAAGGAAACAGCGTCCTTGGGAGTTTCCCACCCATTGCTGTCTTGGCTACTTCACTGCAGTACTTTTTCATTACTTATTGATTTTTCAACACCTCTCTGCATGGCTGTAATTTACACAGGTCCTTACAGCCCTTAGCAATTCTTAACACCTCAAGGTAAGATCTCTGAGTCAGAAAAGAGAGAGAGAAGAGAGAGAGAGAGAGAGAGAGAGAGAGAGAGAGAGAGAGAGAGAGAGAGAGAGAGAACACACTACTATTATCTTTACTGGAATGATGAAACAAAATGGCGCATCTCATCACTCCAAGTACCTTTGGAAGGCTTTGATCACAGCAAAGAACCATCATCACCCGGCCTTAGATGCTACAACAAGAGGACGAATGGAGGGAGGCCCGCTCCACAATGGTGGCTGTCACATTCTAGCCGTATTGCCAAGCATCACGTGGCTTTCATTCAGTCCAGCTATAACATTGAGTGTTGTGTGGGTTGTCAGTACTTGTAAACAAAAGAGAAAGTTGCCATGTCGGTGGCTCATAACTGTAACCCTAGCTACTCAAGAAGCTGGGATCTCTAGGAAAATCCAAGCATGAAACTCTCATCTCCAATTATAACCACCCAAAAGCCAGAAGTGGAGTTGTGGCTCACATGGTAGAGCACTCGCCTTGAGTGACAAAACTTAGAGACAGTGCCCAGATTTGGAATTCAAGTCCCTCTCTCCCCCCTTCTCCGAGAAAGCCTATGAAATAAGTCTAAAAGCTGGCAAAGCCGAGTTTATTAGGATCTTCCAAAAAATTAACCAGCACTTCTGTTTAGTTGCGAAATACTTTTTGCCTTGGTTGCATGCACGACAAAATGCAAATAAAAGGAAATGTTGGCATGATAGAAAAGCAAAACAGAATTAAGTGGTATGTCTTCTAGAGAGTTCTTTCCAGGGCAAAATACATTAGTATAATAATGAAGAAATATATTGGAGAAAAATAGTGTATTTTTCTTTCAGAGAAGCATAATTTAGAGTCACAGTAATGACTAAAAGTAGTAGATTCCCAAAACTTCATGTGCAGATTTCTTTATCTTACGTCTTTAAAGATAGTAATGTTAAGAAGTATTTTTCTTTGTCTTGTCCTTTTTGAGTCAGGGCCTCCTAGCTATCAGCTCAGGCTGGCTTCAGCACTCTGGGTCCTTCTGTCTCTGCCTCCTGAGTGCTGGGACTACAGGGGTGTGCTACTATGCCTGTTGTGTATTCCTCTCTTTATATAACAGGGAGAATAGAAAGGAAGGAGAAATGGGGAGAGTCCCATCAATGAGTTAGACTAAAGTGAAAAGGTTCATAGTAAGGTGACAATCAGCAATTCATTACATGGAAGAAATGCCAGAAGACACGCTAGAAGCAGATATTTCACCCTAAAGAAGCAACAAACGTTTGGAAGACATTGCCATGTCTGATTGCACTATCTATCTCTATCTACAAATATATCTATATCATCTCTATCTATCATATGGTACTTGATTAGTATGTATAAGCTTTTGTGTTTCATGTGTCAGTTAAAGATAGATTTAATTAAATAAAAATGTCAAAAAACCACATTCGCTTCTTCTAGTTTACATTTCTAGAGAATACTTTTGTTTTACACACCAAGTCCCTTTCATAAATTTTCTTTTTACATAGAGCTATGGTGAGGATGTGATTGATACGTCTGAAAGAAAAGTAGAATATCTTAAATAATTGTAGGAACAAAATGATGTGATACATTTTCACCCACAGGTAGGGCTGGGTTCTATTGCTTTCTTGTTCAAAATGATATTCAATCAAAGGTCTTTTGAAGGAGTGTATCTTACATTGGCCTTGGGGGAGGCAGTAAATGTTAAAAAAAACAACACCCACCTGATTAAAAGAACTGAAAAAAAAAAGATAAATGTCAGACTGTTTACACAATCTGTGTGGCTTACCTCATTGTATGACCTACAAAAACATTTCTAGCTGGTTCCCAAATAATGAATGTAACTAAATACACACAATTACAGTTTTTAAAAAAAATTTTAAATCTTAAAAATAACATTTCCTAGCTACTCAGGAGACTGAGGTCTGAGGATCACGGTTCAATGCCAGCTAGGGAAGGAAAGTCACAAGACCCTTTAATTAATGTGCAAAAAGCTGGAAGTGGAAGTGTTGCTCAAGGGGTAGAGTATGAACCTTGAGTGGAAAGCCAAATGAGAGAGTAAGGCCCTGAGTTCCAGCCCCAGTGTTCTCTCTCTCTGTCTCTCTCTCTGTCTCTCTGTCTCTCTCTCTGTCTCTCTCACATACACAATGTTTAAGAAACATCTCAGGCAATTATGGTTTCATTTGTTGAGATCAGTGGAAATAATTAAATCAGAGGAGCCATTTGTCATTTGAAAGTTAAAGGAAAAAAACCTCACGTTTAAATGACATTTAACATTTTGATTGTCTGTTTCCTATTACCACGATTTTTTTTTTTATTAAGTAGGCTATTGTCCTTTGCCTGGCTTGTACCGTCTGATATTACAGTATGGGCAAATAGGCTGCCCTGAAGTAAGGCAAAAAGAGGGTGTAGGCAGGCACGAGGCATGGTTTAGATATTACTGTAACTGGTAAACCCAGCTGAGCCTGGAGCTACCTAACCTAGAACTTTTAGTATATGAATGAATACATTCTCACTTTTTACTTAAGCTCCTGTGGACTTTGACTCTAGGAAGTTTCGGCCAAAGAAGCCTGGACTAATTGGAGAACATTCTGTGTATGATTGGTCTTTCTGCTCCCAGTGAATCTCTTTTGGTTCTGCAATATGTCTGCCAGGTTTAGGCAGGTTCATAGAATTAAAAGGAATTGAGCAATTTTGGTGTTCATCTCAGAAGACAACGCTGCACAAACATCTTAGACTTGACCTTGACAGGAGAAGATGGAAAGGAAAAAAAAACCCACCTTAAATTAAAAACAATAACAGGAAGGAAGATCTATTACTTTTGTTTGTTTCAGATGATATTGAATTATATCAAATTTCTTTAGGGATAGACATCGTGTCACATTGGCATCGATGATATCAACACAGAGCTAACCGGATGCAGAGTCTGCATTTATTTGAAGCTGGTTGTTGTTAAGGCTTGCTATATGTGAAGAAATGAAAGGCACTTAGGGTGGGCTAGCTTCTAGAAAACTTAATGTAATCTAAAAATGATCAGTTTGCTCTCTAAAAGTGGACAAAATTCCCCCCTAAATGCCAAGAACATAAATGGGTAGGCAGAGCTTTCTTTTCTGGTATCTCACAGAGGTGCCTTCAACAGCAACAATGACAAAAAAAGGCATTTAAATGCAAAGATCTAAGCTCATTTCCACAGGCCAGTGCAGCCAATGTATAAAACTGTGTCACCTCAGCCCATGTAGAAAAATCTGCGTCTTGTTAGCATTCATAGATGTGGCTAAATTTGGGTGAGACCCAGGATTTCTTCACTCTTGGAATCTTCTAGAATGAACACCACAAAAAGAATGCATTCTTTTGGAACCAACTATTTCTCAGGTATTTATTTCCTAACCATCTTTTTTTTTTTTTTTTGGACATTAATGGTTGGCCAATCAAATAAAGCCAATCAAAAAAGCCACATGGAAGAGAGACCTGCAAGCCAGAGGGGAATAGACCAACTTTACCCATGGAAATGGCTCAGAGTTTCCCTACAAAGGCATATGTGGCCACGTTGGCCCCCGTTAAAATCAAAGTCATAAAAACAGATCAGGGCTGGTTGATGAGTGGAGTTAGAATGACTGTACTGTCACTCTGAGAACTGGGTTGGCCAGATGGCCCTGAGGAACCCAGACGAATTCCGCGGTGGGAAGATGGAGTCCAGCCTCAGCTCTCTGGCCCCACCTGGTCCAGCCACACTGGACTGCTTGTTGGCCTTTGATGTAATGTATTTTTTTTCCACATCTCTCTGCCTTTGAGGACACTCTGCCTTTGAGGACACTCGGCCTTCTTCTGTCTGGAATGACCGCAGCCTTTGCTCTTCTTCGCCTCCGTCAAAGACCTAAGCCACCCTCCCACCTCCCTGCGCTTTTAGCCGCAGCCCTGCAGCTGGAGTTGAACTAGCTAGGGGTGCTGTCGGGTTCCATCTGTTACCCTCACACCTACTTTTTTTTTTTAATTGCATGCATACCTTGACAGAGCTTGTTCATCTCTTTCATTTTGATCCTCTCTTCCAGTCTCTTATTGATGCTCCCGGCCTATTTTTCTAGACATCTCCTCCTGAAAGCCTTCGGTGACTCATAATAGAAGGCTCTCGATGAGCCTGGGTCCCCTCCGCCCACTCAGCACCATCAGGCCCATGGAGCTCTCTCCTCATGTGCCTGGACCGGCTTGTGGGCCGAGACCCTGCCGTCACCTAACTTTCGAATTTCTCATTCAGAGCCTGGTGCTCAAGCAGGAAGGAGGGATGGACAGATAGATGGCTGGAATGAAGGAAGGAAGCCATAACCATTCAAGACACTGCCCTCCTGTTACCTCCTCTGGAAAGTTCCATGACCCATCCAATCCTTCTTGTATTTTGTATATATACATTTATACATAGAGTATAGGATAAAAAAAAATTGCCCACAGTTTGAATTGCATTATGAACAGACCTTGTATCTCTTTTGCAACAGACAGTAGGCTCTTTGCCATTGGGATGTATGAATTTAAAAAAATAGCTCTGAAGATCACTGGTCATAGCTAGTAGACATTTGTTTCTGCTCTATAAGCGTTTAAGGATATTTCCATGATACACAGGTGAAAGCCATTGAAACAAATCCTGAACAGATGTGGATATTAAACAAAGCTTAACCAGGCCAGAGTCAGTGGCTCACATCTATAATCCCAGCTACTCAAGAAGCTGAGATCTGAGGATCATGGTTCAAAGCCAGCCCGGGCAGGAAAGTCCATGAGACTCTTATCTCCAGTGAACCATCAGAAAACTGGAAGTGGCGTCGTGGCTCAAGTGGTAGAATGCTAGCCTTGAGTGAAAACACTAAGATAACAACACATAGGCCCTGAGTTTAAACCCCAGTACTCCCAGTACCTGCCCTGGCCCGCCTGCAGCCCAACTATTGAGTCGGGAGTAGGGATGGTGTAGGTGAAAGCTTGGAGTAGTGGTGATAGGTGTTCTAGATATGCGTGCATAGCAAGGCGCTATTTACTACTGTTCAGGCGAGCCCGCGCAGGATTGCTCCCCAACAGTGACAATGGTTCACAGAGCGGGGGAGAAAAGTGGACGCGATGACTTGGGCTTGTAGACAAAAGCAGAGATGGCACACGTTTGTTCCAGGCTTGGCAGAGGGCTCGCTCGGCTGCTCTCTGCCCACACTGGAGAAGCTGAAGCCAACATTGCTTAAAATCCCATTAACCTGTGATTTTGCAACTTGAAAAGATTCCTCTTGGCACGTCAAGATATTCTCAGGAAATAAGCTGTGGGTTTTTTGAGACAGGAATGGAGGGAAAATTCGGAGAATTCAGCTAGCTTTCTCTCCAGTTCCCTATCCTGATAAACATGGCTACGGGTGTGAATTATGTCCTAGGACCTCCAGAGCCCTCCTGCCCCGGCCGGGAGTACACACTCCATTCCCTAGAAGACAATTACATGAGGAGCTATGCTTTGTTTGGCCTTCACAGTAACCCTGTACAGTGAGGCATTGCTTTTGTCATGGTAAGAGCTTGAACAGCACTGGAGGCCAGCGACTGCAACTGCAGCTACCCAGGAGGCAGAAACAGGAGGACTGCAGACTGAGGCTGGCCCAGGCAAAGTGAGCTCCAGACCCGGTCTGAAAAACAAATGAAAAAGTCAAATGGCAGTGGAGGGGTGGTGGCGGGAAGAGGGACGGCTTCAGTGGTAGAGTCCTTGCTTAGCAAGTAAGTGCAAGGGACTGATTTCAATGCTCAGTAGAGGAGGAGGAGGAGGAGGAAGGGGGATGGAGGAGGAGGAGAAGGAAGAAGAAGTAGTAGTAGCAGCAGCAACTTAGCCAAAGTGAGACCATTAGTAAGTAGGTATGGGAGGATTTGAATCCAGGTTTGTCTGAGTCTGTGTTAGCCATTGACTTAAAAGGGTGGCCTAATATTTGTACTGTTCAATTGTTTTATGACTGCCCGAAGGTGATTTCCTCCCCAGGCTGCAATATTTATGGCGGGGGAGAAGACGTTTAAATGTGGAATAATGAATTTGGACCTGGCAGAGATTCTGAGTCCTAAGTCTTGAAGCCACCACCAGCTATTGTTTAGAAGATATTCTTGACTTGAGGGCTCAATCCCCCATGGAAGCCTCTCGAGCCATTTCTGAGGTCTCTTGAGAAAGGGTGTGTGTGACACATACTTTGTGATTTCACAGGGTTGTTACCAGGAATAACTAATAAAAAAAAAAAGCCCAGGACATATCCACGTGCCACAGTGACAGATGTGACTATACATAAATTAGTCTTGCAGAAAGCTATTTGCCTGGGGGGTCATCATAAATTTCTGATAGTGAAACACAAGACTGATTGTATTTGCTTTTGCTCTCTGTCGGGTAGAAAGAGTATGATAGGCCAGTAAAACGATTTAGTGGGCTGGTAAATTATCTGCAAGATTGATTAGAAATAGGAAGCGAGCAATTGGCAAATTGTCAATGCACAGAAAAGAATACTCAATAGCTAGATCCAGAGATTAAATTAATTTAACACAGGGGCACTGTTTGGAGAGGATGTTCCATTGAACTCTTGTGATATTATTTGGGCTGAAATTGCTCTGTGTGTGTGTGTGTGTGTGTGTGTGTGTGTGTGTGTTGTGTGTGTGTGCGCACATTTTCAAGATTAGAAAGCAGTGAAGATAACATACAAGGGACAGCAAGCCTTACTGCTTATCATTCTAAAAGAGACCATTTCGTGGAAATTAGAAAGAAAACATCAGCCCTGTAATGAATTACTCTCCGTATCCCCAGAATTGGAGGCCGCCTTCCATTGTTCCCTCTTCTCATAAATGATGTGCCTAGATTATACCATCACTCTCACATGATTATGTATGCAAATGACACAGACAGTTACACAATTTACAATGTGGCTGAAACTGTTCAAGAACCGACAAATGGGCTTTGACAAATCGCAATTGGAGGTTTTAAAAATGAACTTTTATCACGGAGCAAGAAAACAACAGATATTCAGCTGTGCTTATATAATCCCCCAAGCACCATAAATAGATCTGCAATTGATGTATGCTAAGTACATTGTACACACACACACACACACACACACACACACACACCACTAAGAAACTCAGGTTGGGAAATGGAAACACAACTCTTGCTCTAGTGGAATGAAATGTTGGATGAATAAGGAATTATCATGTATACTGCATACGGGTTATCAATTTTAAAAGAGTTAGTCCCCCACAAAATACATTTGATGAGTCAGGGGGCACTTCAAGATCTTTCTGTGCCCTCAGGTTCTCAGTAAGAGCCACTAGTGATATTGGTGAACTTGGGAGATGGCCGAGGAAGTGAGCTAGTCAGCAGAACACAGGAAAACAGGAGTCTGCTGGTTTTAGATATTCAGATCTGGGGTTTTCCTCTCAATTTTGGTCTCTTCATACCCCTATGGAAGTTCCTAGCTCCCTATTCTATTCCTATCCAGACCAGAACTTATTACATCACAGTACTCAAAGATTTTCACTGGCATGCGCAGTTCTCTTTTTCCTGATCATCTATTCAATGTTTTTCCTTTTAAATGTATTTACCATAAGTGTCCCTCTCCCACCCCCACTTGCTGCACTCTTGGTTGATATGCACGTCGTCATAATCAATCCTCTGGGCTACAGGTCCTGCAGCTGTTGCTTCAATCAAGCATACAACATATAGAATATTGTGCAGCCGGATACTGGTGACTGATGAAGAGTCTTATCTCCGATTACTCACCAAAAAGCCAGATGAGGAGCTGTGGCTCAAGTGGTAGAGCATTTTCCTTGAGCAGAAAAACTCAGAACAGTGCTTAGGCCCTGAGTTCAAGCACCAGGACTAGCACATAAAATAAAAGTATATAGTTGCACACACACACAATATTTTGTTTGTACTGAACATGGACAGACTTTGTTCTTACTATGATTCTCTAGACAGCATAACAATTATTTTGTAGTGTTTATGTTGTTTTAGGCATAAGTAATATAGAGATGATTTAAAGTCAACTGGAAGGGTATGTATATGTCCTGTGCAAATATTACCCTGTTTTATAGAAGAATCTGGAGCATTCTCCAATTCCAATATCTTTAGGGGGTACTAAAACCAGTCCCCTGCCACCCAAGGGACAACTATACAACCAAGCAGAATGCTTGGGAATGATATCTATTTGCACAAACCTGTAGGAGGAAACGTAGCCCCTATCTTCCAGAGCTTACCCTGCCAAATGTGTTGGTATCATGCATACAGAAAAAGGTCCTGGAGATCACTCAAGAAACTTAACCTAATGCTGGGCACGAGTGACTCACACCCTAGCTATTCAGGAGGCTGAGATTTGAGGATGTGGTTCAAAGCCAGCCTAGGCAAAAAAAAAAAAAAAAAAAAAGTCTGTAAAAGATTCTGAGCCCCAGTTAATCAACAAAAACTTAAGAAGTGGAGCTGCAGCTTTGAATGAAAAGCCAAAAGAGAGTGGTGAGGTGCTGAGTTCAAGTTCCAGAACTAGCACATGGGCTTGGACACACACACACACACACACACACACACACACACACACACACACAACTGTGACTCTTAAAAAAAAAAAAAAAAGGACCCAGCAAGTCTCACAGGTTTAGGGTTTAGCCACCATGATTCACAGGTTTAAGGCTTCTTAACCAACTTAATAAGACCAATTTCAAGTTTACTTTTCTGTTACGGCTTTCCTTTGAAGTGTACGTCATTCATTTTCCTCCCAAATTACAGGGCACAAAATTAGAGTGCAGCCGGGTGTCCCTCAGGAGAGGACATAATGACAAGGTTTGTTGTGGTTTCCACATTTTGTATTTTTAGCCCGAAATATTTCTAACAGAGACTGATTAGTTCATTTGGTCAGCAAATAGGTAACCATGAAGCCAGAAGAAGGAGTTGCAGTATTCTGTGGGCCCACTGGCTTCCCCGGCTTCAAAAACGGCAGCCGAGATAACGAACGTGTGATGCCCAGGGTGAGTCGGCCATCTTGAAAAGAGATGATGAGTGAAAGAGAGAAGAGTAAACGAGAAATGAAGCAGCTGTTACTCGAACAGCCAATGGCTTGTGGGGATGTAAAAGTGGAGCAAACGTTGGAGACGCCCTTTGGAAATAAAAGGGCCCAAAGGTATATGTCCATGCCCTCTGCCTTAATAGTTCTATCTGGAGGAATGTACCAGGTAGAACTGTGGACACTGCCAGCTCCCTCCAGAACCTTCTCTCCACATTTCTTGTGGTTTTATCACCATCCATGACATGATTTGCAAGACAGAAACCTCTGAGGATAGACTGAGTGATTCTATTTTTGAGAGACCTCCAAAAATTAAAAAAAACAACAACACCTCTCTAGCAGAAAAAGAATTTTCTTTGCCAAAAGATGTTCATAGCCATGTATCAAATAATAGGTGACGATGGAGAGATACAGACAGAAATAAAGACCAAAATCAGAGGCCTGGTTATTCTCCATCTTCCACATTGTCCCACAAAGAACCTAACCAGCTGCAATTCAGAGATGCATAGAAAACAAAAACTGTATAAGTATACATTTTGGGGGTAAAAAAAATCCATTAAAAATTTTTGATTGCATTGAGTTGCTTATCAAGGGTGTGTGAATAATGCCAGGAAAAGATACTTTTCTCGAAATCAATAAGTTGAAAGTGCTGTTTTAGAGTTGCTATAGTTGTTGGTTGTGTTTCAGAGTTATTCCTATTGACCTGCATTCAAAAACAAGGTATTGATTTATAAAGTACCTTCAGTAAATAAATGCACATTCTCTCGGCTAACCCTATAACCTGTAGCACACACAACAAGATTTCAGCCCAGCTCAGTTAGAAGCACGCTTCGAGTGGCACACTTAATTCTTTCTCAGAGCCACGAGGTTACACTTACATAGAGGAACAGACAAGGAAACCATGGGAGGAGAGAAGAGGAAACATATATTTAAAAAAAAAACCCCAAACCCTACATGCTATTTTACTTTCCCTAGCAATTGGGAGGCACAGATAACAAATGCCTTAGCCCCTTAATGATAGTCTGAAGACTCACGAAATTAGGGTTCTAAGTCGGCTTTCCTACTGACACTGGACGGTAAACATGAGCATTTAGGCAGCTCTGGGGTCACTGCTGAGTTCATTCTGGAGAAATCGGGGCTGGGGCCCTGTCCCCTGGCTTGACATTCAGAGTTTCTATTAGAGCAATGCCATGACTTAGTTTTGGTCCATTGTACCCCGTTATTACTTCTCAGCCACAAATGTTAGCGGAGGGGACCATGCTGCATTAAAACCCAACAAAATGGTTGCTTTAAAATTATTTTCTAACAAAATTGCAACTGACTACTTCCTCCTTGTTTACTTCCTCTTCCTCTTCCTGTCCTCCTCTTCCCCCTTCTTTTTGTAGTACTGGGTCTTGGGTTCAGGGCCTCAAGCTCTCACGCACAGCTGGCGCTCTACCATTTGAACCAGGCTACCAGTTCTAGCTTTTTTTTCCTCCCTTGCTTATTTGAAGATAAGAATCTATCAGATTTGCTTGCCCCAGGGCTGGCTCTGAATCTGGATCCTCAGATCTCAGCCTCCTGAAGCAGTTAGGATTTAGTTATGAGCCCCGCCACCCCCACCCCCCTACCCCCAATTCCCTCATTTCTGAAAATAGGAAGATAGCACGGACCTCCTAGGTTACGGTGTGGTAAGTGACTACATGTAGACAAGGAGAAGGATGCTGGGTTCCATGAATGAGTACTTTCCTAGTGTTTGTTGATGATGGAAGCTGGGTGTTTTGAGGTTCTGCAGCTTGGAATCTGTATGGGATAGTGTTGGTTTCCAAGAGAGTGGTGGGGGGGGGAGGGCGACAAGAAAGGGGCCCTTGTGCCCTCACAATGGGTCTGAGGGGGTCAGAGAGTACCCAGCCTTGGGCTGGTGCTGATGACTCCTGTGTGTGTATGTGTGTCCGTGCTGAGCAGAGTGCTTATTTCTGATTTCACTTGGGAGGCAATACCTTCCTGTGAAAATACTGCTTCTTCTCCTTTTCTGCTCTCAGTTCTAAACACCCACTGTCTGGCACACAATTGCACCTAACCAGCCTCTAAGCTTGACCTCTATGTGCAAGGAGAAAGATCACTTTTTCCACAGTAGTCTTCTTGAGGTAACTTCCCCAGCCTATTGCAATATAATATGATAATGAACCCTTCTTGGAGGCAGAAAAACAAGCTAATCTTCCTCACTCAAGTATCATGTGACTCTTTTTGTTTTCTAATGCTTGGGGAGTCCCTGAAGTTTGGGGACACACTCAAGGTGCCACTGTGTATATTTCAAATGCTCTGGTAACAGTTTTGTAAAGCACTGTGTATCTACTTTCAGTTAAGTTGTTTGAGGTCTTCAAGTTTACTGTTTCTCTCCTTTATGGGTCCTGGGTCCCATTCATTTTTTAAAAAATTTCTCTATCTGAGCACAGATATATGTATCAAATTCTGGCTAAAAGAATAAAAACAAAATCAGCTGTCTTCTCAGCTTTCAGGAGATGGCTCTTCTCTCCCTTCCCTAAGCTCCTTTAAGTCTTTGTTCTTGGCCCAATCTGTCAACCATCTGCACCCTTGATTATTAAGAACATATTTCACAACTGTTTAATAGATATGTATCTGATTACATGTTTGATACACCTCATTAAACATACGATTCAATTGGTATTTATTTAACATTTAGTAAACAGTGAGACACCCCCCCCCCCCAAGGCTGGGCTGTGGGGGGAGGGGGAAGGGGTCAGACCCCCAGCTCTGGAGCCCTGTCCGCTTTGGATAGGCTCTGCTCCTGTGTAGCTTGGTTTGTCATCTTTAACCCTTCTACATCCAGCTCGTGTGGGTTTGGGCAAAGGATCAAAGCTGTGATTGTGTCCCTAGAGCTGCGATTGACTTACGACTGGAGCGACTTCCCAGGCTACCAGTCTGGATGGAATGGATGCTTCTCTTCTTTGCTGTCTCAGCAGCAGCCGTGAGGGAGGGGGTGGCGTGGGGTGTCCTGTCTCCCAGACCTACTAGTGTGATTGGGTTTTGTTGTTGTTTCTGCCGATGACTTAGGGTGTGGCCAGTGACATAATTCAACACAAAGGAGGAAGATGCTACGGATGTTTCCCTCTTTATTCTCCCCCAAAGACCAGATGCGTACAGAGCCCCATCAGGCTCCCTAGATGTCAAGCAGGGGGCTCTTGGGGCTGTCCCTCTGCACTGCCCCTGTACCTGGCAGCTTCTAAGACCTTTGGCTGGTGGTCCAGACCTCTGTGTATGCACCTCAGCTCCTGAAGTTCATGTCCCCTGTGCTGAAGACCCCCAAGGAGATAAAGGCACACAGAAGTCACAGACTTGGCCAGCCCAGGACAGACAGTGCAGCCAGCAACCAAACACAAGGGCCAAGGGCCTTCCTTCCTTCCTTCCTTCCTTCCTTCCTTCCTTCCTTCCTTCCTTCCTTCCTTCCTTCCTTCCTTCCTTCCTTCCTTCCTTCCTTCTCTCCCTCTTCTCCTCCTTTCCTTTTGTGCTAGGAGTAGAGCTTGAACTCAGGGCCTGGGCTCTGTACTTCAGCTTTTTCACTCAAGGCGAGTGTTCTACCACTTGAACCACAGCCCCACACTTCCAACTTTTTGCTGGTCAAGTGGAGATGAGTCTCACACACTTTCCTGCCTGGGCGGGTTTTGAATCATGATTCTCAGATCTCAGCCTCCTGAATAATTAGGATTACAGGCGCAAACCGCCAGTACCCAGTGAAGGGACTCTTTAAATGAACATTTTCTGGGATGGCTTTCTCATCTCTGCCAGCTTCCAGTTACTCTATTCAAATGTTTGCGTCCTCCTCCTTCCACAGAGTTCCTAGGATACAGAGAGATAGGGGGGAAAATCCAAGCAACTACAGCCATTCCTTCGAGAGAAGTTATATTCTTTAAGAAGGCCACAGTCGGGGCCCCAGTGAGTGGTCGCAAAGGATGGGAACTACAATGGTTTGGGGGAAGGGGAGTAGGATGCAATTTAACTCTTAGTCCTTGGCTATCAATAACAGATTACAAAGCTTATAAATTAAGAACTAGGTGGTGAATTACACCAGCCCCATAAGAACACCCAACAATCAATCCGTACCCCAAGTATTTAATGCACTAGCATCTCGTGCCTAGCGCAGTATGAAGGAGGCAGAGGGGACCCAGTGTTGCTGCAAGAATCCGCCTTCCAGCCCAGAACCACAGGCCCCATTCCCTATGGCCAAGCAAAACCAGTAGTCCCTCTGCAGGGGTTTCACTACCCATTTTTCATGACAACAGTTCCTTGCTTTCTCCACCCCTTCTATGCAGACCCATTACTCAAAAGAAAGGCTCACCCAGACCAGTAAGCGCAGCTGCGGCTGTGCCAATTCAAACCAGATGGCTCTGGGAGGCAGCTGCTGCCAAGACGATAATTCAACCGGGAATTCCTAAGTGTTTCAACCAGCCATTTAATCATGTTCTAGCTGGAGTTTTCTCCCTGTTCTAAATATACGAGCCAGGCCAACTCGGTTGGACCTGGCGTCTTCAGAAGAGGTCTCTGAGCTGCTCGATGGATTGTTTCCTTCTGTTTTACATGGATCCATCCTCCACATATCAGAAGCTTCCCGCGGCGGCTCCACACCGCCCCCCCCCCCCCCAGCTTGTCCTCTCCCTGATGTGCTAGAATGAATCACTGTTCACAATTCTTCATGCCCTCTGCCGAAGAGACTGCCCGGGTCTACCGCTTTTGTCTGGTGACTTGCTTTGCGGTTCTTCCCATTAAGAGTGTGGTATATAGCTCCTTGTGGCGCTGGTGGGTGGCTCGCTTTGCTGACAGGGTTTGGCGAATGGAGTGTGTGTGTGTGTGTGTGTGTGTGTGTGTGTGTGTGTGTC
Organism: Perognathus longimembris pacificus; assembly: GCF_023159225.1. Taxonomy (NCBI): domain Eukaryota; kingdom Metazoa; phylum Chordata; class Mammalia; order Rodentia; family Heteromyidae; genus Perognathus; species Perognathus longimembris. The sequence continues at coordinate 10,439,317 of NC_063170.1, forward strand.
TGTCTGTCTGCTGGTTCAAATCTTCAGACATAGCTGTATCTTTCTGTCCAGACTCATACACTTGGTGGATCTTCCATGAAATAACATGTTCTGGAGAGTGACTGACCTGAGACGAATGAACCAACACTTGGCACTAACTTGAACCCATCTTGCCATCTGTAGCCCATCCCTGTGGATCCCAGGTTAGCACAAGAGAGCCAAGACAGGCCTGGAGTCAAAGAAAGGGATAGGGAAATGCTTGCTGTGTTAAGGTACTCCATTTGGAGGGAAGGGGGTGTTTGTTATATAGCATAATGGTGGCAGTAGCTGACCGATATATTCACTATTTGAGTTAATCTCTCTTAAATGGCCACAGAGTGATGTTAGTTCCCCTTTCTTTTATGGCTTGTAACTACTGATGGGTCAAATTCTAACTACCGTGGCTCTAGCTTTGGGGGTCTATGTCTCTGGAAAGTTCCTCTGCAATCCGTTTTGACAGTGCTTGTCATAACAATGATGGCATCGGGATGTCTACTTCAACAGACTGTGGAGCCCAGAGTCAAGAGTCAGCCTGCCTTTGAAATCTCAGTGGCCGCTTCTGGCCGACAGATTGAATTCATGTAGTTGTGATTATGGTCTGCCTGATTGTGACAGGAAACACTGACACACCATCGGACAATGTCCACCCCACCCCTCCCTCTGCCCCCAGCGGCTCAAATATTACCCGAGCACTTTCAAAATAGTCACTCAGACTCGTTCATCTCCTTGTTCTGGAGCGTGGGTTTACCCAGTGGGTGTTGGCAGGAGAGGTGGAGTGCAGCAAATATCATTGAAGGTCATACAGATAGGCTGGAAAGCCAGAGCCTGGGCCCCGAGGACGTTCTCTCGTGGGATTTCAGCCCGGGTCCTCGCTCTCGTGTCGACTCATAACCATTGCCCATGCAGGAGAGGAAAAGCTGGCTGGGGTTGGTTGCTCTCACCACGTCCCCTTGATTTAGCCCCTGTTGCCTGTCATCATGTTGCCATTCCCCCCCTGGATTGTGATGATAGCAGGCCAAGTCAGATGGAGCAAGGCTGGAGGTTTCCCCCCAACCACCCTCCGTTTCCCGCCCCCCCCACCAAAGAAAAAATAGATCATGGATCGATAATCATCGATCCCTCAAAGCTCCGTGTCATTTCCAGGGGATTTGCTAAAGAAGCTACTTAGGTTCCTTTTTCATTTCACCGACTCATTACCAGCTGCTGGGGCCTCCAGCCAGCCTCCCTTATCAGCCCTTGGACGGAGCGCAACATGGCTGACCGTCGGGGTGGTGTGTCCATGTCTTCCTTCGAAAGCACCAAAACCTGAGCTGCAGGAGGAAGCCAGGTCACCCCTGCCCTCCAGGGGAGGATTGGTAATTTGTGTTTTGTTTTTGTTTTGTTTTGTTTTAAAAAGGGCAGCCTGGCCCTCCATGAAGCAATTGATCCCCCCGGCTTAACTTTTAAATTAAGACCATTGTAAATTTGGGAACTTGAGAAGACTCAGAGAGGACACCCATAATACTTTGCAAATGTCAAGTGCCTCTCCATGTTGGTTAGTTTTCAGAGGTAGCTGGGTTACAATGTACCCTGGTAATGAAAAACGCCCGTCAGGCCCACTCCATGGGGTTTCAGTCAATATACATAATATTATTGGGCTTTGCAAGGATTAAAGGTTGTTTCGCTCACAGCCTTACAATAGGACTGCATTCCCCCCTTACCCCACCTTCCCCATTCCCCACTCCCTGTGAAGGCATAAAAGGAGCCCAGAACATTCTGGGCCCCTAGGGGCAGTCCTGATTTCTCTTTGCATACTTCCCTCTGGTGGTAGTTTTGTTACTAACCTAAAAGAAATTATTAAAACTTTTTTTCTTTAAACCTAAAGAGGCTAGAAATTAAAAAAATACAAAAGATAGACGGATTGGTGAGTGATTTATATTATCCACAAGTCTTTCCCAGAGGATGGGAGTTATGGGTTCTTCCTGTTTTACTCTGAAAGGAACTGCTTTTAGGATGCTCTATCCTTGCCCAACAACCCATCCGGTCCTCCATTATTTCAGATGTAGCTGGGTTTGGAATGGCGCCCTCCTGCAGTGTGAGGTCCCTGGAACTGAGTGCAAGACACAGCCCGGCCTCCACCATCTCCACACACGTTAGGATTCTACAGATAGCACAGCAAAACCTGCCTAAACATGCCTAAGCAGGGAGGGCCTTACTCAGCGTCGGCTGGCTTGCAGGACTGAAGAAGACACGAGTCATGCAGCAATTGGATGACAGAGAAAACAGAAGCCAATTGCGAGATGATCCTGCCACTTCTCGTAAGCAATTCAACCATCTCCAGAGCTTTCTACAAACGAGTTGGAGGTTGTTTTTTTTTTTTTTTAAAATGGTAAGAAATACATGCAGCAAAGATGACCACTTGAACGTGCACAATGTAGTACACATTCACAGGGCTGTGGGATCATCACTCATTCTGGACATTTTCATCACCCCAGATGGAAAACCCCATCCCTCTCAAAGGTCAGGGCCTGAGCGTATCCCCCTTACCATGGCTGGAACCACACATCTGCTTCCTGCTTCTCTACATGCACCCATTCTGGATATCTGACAGAAATCGAAGCACACAACAAGTGGCCCTTAGCATCTCATTTCTTGTACGTGTTGTAGCCTGTATCAGAAACTCTGAGGCTGAATAATATTCCTCTGTCTGGGTGATACATGACGTGCTATGAAGCTACTCATTTGCTGGTCGCCATTTTCATTGTTTAGATAAGGCTTTCACATCTCTTTGAGATAACCAACATCCATCCATCCAAACAGAAGAAGACCTTGTGTTGTTGATTTTTATGAGCCATGGTTTGGACACATCTGGGTGCATCTGTTTACTCCCACTTCTATACTTTCCATGCTTAGAGGTCGCTGATGTCCAAAATTAAAAGAATAGTAAGGATCTACAAAAGGATTATGAGATTTCTACTGAGCAACTCAGGGCAATCATCTCCATCTCGCCTTAGTTTTGTGTATTTGCATTCAGACCCTCGGAAAATTGTTACCCCATGTAGGAGGCTTCTAATTGGAAAATGTGGCTAATTAGAACATCCCAATCGATGGCCTTCATCGTAATGGAAAACAGGGCTTACTAAATAAACATGCTTCTAGAATTACAAAATTAGTGGCTTTAAAGCCAAATGGCTCATACAGGAGAGTAATTCTCTATGCCATGCTGCGTTATACACGGTAAGAAATATATATGTATGCACATTTTATATCATGTATTTTTTATGTTTACAAAGGATATACATGCTCAATGTAGAAAATTTGGAAAATGCAAAGTAACAACCACCACCAAATTAAAAAAAAAAACCCACAGAACACTTGGGTGTGGAGGAGTAAAAACAAGAGATTAAAAGCATTATGATATATCTATTCTCAGTTAAATTTAGGTCTATATATTTTATGTACCTTCCTCTAGTAATACTTTTTTGCAGATTATTTACATATGCATATACATTTCTTTTAAAAATAGATTTAGAAATAAAATTGGCCTCTTCTATCTATGCTATTCTATAATTAGTTTTTTTTTAAGTTACTTATCAGCTGGGCCTGCTAGCTCACACCTGTAATCCTAGCTAGATCAGCCATCTCCAATATAACCAACAAAATGTTGCACTAGAGGTATGGCTCAAGGAGCAGAGGGCCAGCTTACTAAGTGTGAAGCTTGAGTTTAAGCTCCAGTCATCACTAAAACCCAAACCACTCATCAACGTATCATATACACTTTTCATGTCTTTAAGTACCATTTCATAACATGATTGAATACCATTTTATTGTGTAGATATAACATTATTTTATTTAATGTATCCTCTATTGAAAGACATTTAAGTTAGTTTAAATTTTCTCCTATGATCCATAACTCAACGATAAACTTTTTTTTATTAACACATTCTTAATTGATTTCCCCAAATCTCTGACATCTTTTTCTTATCTTTCTATAACTCTAAAAATACTCAAGTAGTCATTGTTGGTTATAATTATTTCTTAAGGAGGAACAAGATATCAGATGTAAACAATCTCTCCTCCACATGAGTGTCATTTATTACAATGAACAAGGCAAAGTTGCACATTTGAAGAACTTGGCTTTGTTGAAAGTGGGGGCACTTGCCTATAATTTAAGCACTTAGAAAGCTGAAACAGTTGGAACATGGGAGTACTTTAAATTATTGTTACATCATAAGGTTTGATGTTCACAGATGACTATGTAGAAAATAAGAAAAAATGAAAACTTCCTGGAAGTAATAATTGACTATATAAAAGTGATCATATAGGCCATACTATATACAAAGCAATTACTTTTCTATATACTATCAATGAGCAAGAATGAACAAGTGGAATTTGAAATTAAAAGCACAATACTATCTATATTATCATCACCCCAAATGAAATGCATAGGTATAAATCTAATGAACTATGTAGAGGAGCTATAGGAGACATTTTTTAAAATAAAAGAAATCAAAGAGGATCTAAAAATAAACGGAGAGGTGTTCCATATTCATGGATAGGAAGACTCAATATGATTATGAGGTCTGACCAATTCAATTTGTACAGGAAATGAAATTTCAAAATCCAAGCAAGCTATTTCTGTGGTGGATGGCAAAACTGATCTCTTAATTTGTCTGGAGACACAGAAGCCCCAGAATAGTTCATATATTGGTTGCAGCAAATAAATTTGAAGGGTTTGATAATAGCTGGCTTCAAGATGCTCTATAAAGCTACAGGAATCAAGACTGTGATAGTGGTGAAAAATAAACAAAAGGATAAAGAAGAATGGAGAGCTCAGAAATAGACACACATGAATGGAGTCAACTGATCATCCACAAGGAACAAGGTACTACAGTGGAAAGCAAGTAGACATCAGATATACAAGCTGAATTTAAACACAGACCTTACAGCCTTCTCAGCAATTAAGTAAAATGGATCACAGTACTACATGTAGAAGAACTCTCCTGAAAGGTAACCAAGGAGGAAAATCTAGATGACCTTGGGTTTGGTGATAACTATTTTAGCTGTAACACAAAAGGAATGTCCCATAAATGCAAGATTTGATTCACAGACATCTCACCAGAGACACATAGATAGCAAACAAGCGTACGAGGAGATGTTTCACATCATAGGTTGTTGGAGAAACACATGGCAGAACAGTGGGTTTCTACTGCAGATCTGTTAGAATCAACCAAACCCAGAACGCTGCCAACATCAGGTCAGAACTTGGTGAGTGTGTGGAGCCCATTCGCAGTTGAGGGGAAGCAAAGGTGGGTTGCCACCTTGCAAGACACTGTTAGTTTCCTACACAATGGAATACATTCTTCTACCCTACTTGGCTATGTATCCAAACAAGTTAAAGAGAGATCCACACAAAAACCTGCAGCACGATGTTTACAGGAGCTTCACTGATAATTGCCAAGATTTGCACATAAGTAAGATCTCTTTTCCTGGATAGTCAGATCCACCTGTGATATATATATATATATATATGTATATATATTCAGATGATGGAATATTATTCAGTGCTAAAAAAAAAAGAAGTCAACCTTCCAGCCAGGAATCTTAAAGATATTGCTGTATCTTAGACACACACACACACACACACACACACACACACACACACACACACACACACACATTACTAACTCCAAAAAGCCAATGAGGAAAGCCCACCAGTTTACATGATTCTGATGGTATGGCATTCTGGAAGACATGAAACCAAGACACAAAAAAGAACAGTGATATTAAGGAGCCAAGGTTAGGGAAGGCTAAAGAAGCAGGACTTAGAGGAATTTCAGAGCAGCAGAAGAAAGTTTTGCAGAAACATGACCCAAAGAGTCTCCTTTACAGGAAAAGGACTCCATTATTACTGGCCTATAATTGGTAGACTGGGCATTTTAATCAGATGGACAGAGACAATAGGGGAAAACAAAGATAATACTACGAAGCAAAATCAATTGCTTTTCATGAACACAGACCAGATTCTAGGATTTTCTATTAGGTGTGTGTGTGTGTGTGTGTGTGTGTGTGTGTGTGTGTGTGTGTGTGTGTGTGTCTGTGTGTGTCTGTGTGTCTGTGTGAGTACATGCATGTGTGCCGGTACTGGGGCTTGAACTCAGGACCTTATGCTCTCAACTTGGCTTTTATCTCTACCACATGAGCCATGACTCCACTTCCAGATTCTTTTCTGGTTAATTGGAAATAAGAGTCACTCAGATTTGTCTCCCTGCGAACCCCAGATTCTCAAGTCTCAGTCCCCTGAGGAGCTAAGATTATGGGCATGAGCCACTGGTGCCCAGCATAGAATATTCTTATTTAGTGGTATCTCCTAAAGCTTTAGCTGGCTTTCTTCAGTCATGGGATCATCATTTTTTATAATTTGTCTCTGCCCACATTTCATCTCCATTGCAACTTCTTTTTCTTTTCTTTTTTTGTGCTAGGATTTTGCATACTGGGTACTGACCTATACCCTCAGCTCTCCTGACTTTAAAGATAGCCTTATCTTTGGAGATTACATCCATCCAATCATGAGAGGATGACACATATTTACGTGTACATAGATGTTAACGTACAAAGTCAATAGCGTGTACTGAAAACATTGCTTTTCATATCACCCCACATGTACTACATTCTTGAGAAAATGTTGCTTAAGGAAAGTTAAATATAGAAGATATGACTGTCTACAGTAGAAAAGAAACACAAGGCCTGTTTTTCTGAACTGACATGGGCTACAAACAATGCCAGGCTGAAGATTTGAACACAATGCTTTGAGATCAGACCAACAAAATACCAGCTTTATTTCCTGATGCCCAGTGGGATGATTTCTGCATCAGAGGAGCCACCACCGTGGTGTATGCTATAGGTGGAATATCGGCTCACATGGCCAGCTTTGCTTGAATAAACCTCTTTACTAAACCTCTTTACGGAAGTTATCTCTTGCTGAAAAAATTCACATTTAGTTAATAGCACTGCAAGGAGATATTAACAATGAAATTTCCAAAAGTTGTTCTCCAAGGTATCTTCTAGGTCCATGAGATTTTTTCCCTTCCCTCCAAAGAAACAGACTTGGGACATGGTAGACCAGAGACTTTGTGGTGGTTCGAACCACAGATGGCCTAAAACTACACAAACCACTCCAAGAAATGGCTTTGTCCTATACTAAGGTTGGTGATTGAGTGCACATCTGTTGCTTTAAGTGAAAATGTGTAAAGTACAACTATGGGGAGAAAAATGCTCCTAGTCTGTTCCACTTTTATAGCTGACCAACTTTTGGCCCATTAGAGGAACCCATAGGCACAGGCAATAAGTGTTGGATCCTGGGTTCTGGTAGCTACACTTGTCTTGGCCTTGGCCCGAGTCTCGCGAGACGAGAGTTCCTGAATGGCAGAGCCTGGGGAGCTGTCAGCCCTCTTTTGCTGATGGCACACAGCACAAGGCCTTACCGCCTACTCAGTTGTTCTTAGGTCTGAACCCTAGTGCCTTTACATCAACTTGAATTCCTTCAGGTAGATTGTCCTTTCCACTTTGATCCTGAGTCATTTTTTCTTGATCATCGAATAACTCCGCGTGTGTTCGGGACAAAAAGAAACGCCTGTCATTCACTATTTGTTCTAGCGGGATTGGTTAGTGAGAAGGAGGTGGAGGAAGGGACTCCTGGAAGTCTGAGCATGACTGAGGTATGGCTTGGCCAATTAAGTACTTCATACTAGAATGTGCCACAAATGCTATAGGCCAGAGAAGTAATTCATCACCTATATTTAAAGTTGAATTTACTGATATTTTATGGTATTAGATATTATTTCTATTAACATTTTATGCTGAAATTACAGAATGATTCGTGAGTACTGAATTTTTGATTGCTTTTACACTTGCTGGGACACTATTAAACTTGATTTACGTTAATAGCCCTGTAAGAAGATATTAACAATGAAATTTCCAAAAGCACTTAGCATCTCATAATTGGAGTTAAATGACAAAAAAAATGAGGAGATAATAAAGTAAAGAGGGAAAAGGGGAGAGAAAAGTTTTGACAATTTTCTTTTTAACCTGTGGTTCTTAATAAGATTTTTGCAGGATTATTTTAGGTGAGGAAAGAATCAAGTCTCTGATAAGGAGAAAGGATGCTGATTTATTAAAGTAGTTTTATAATATGGAATAAAGACCTCACTCCAGGTAGAGTACAGAATTTACTACTTCAAGGGGAGAAAAATTTCTGATTTCTAGAGGAGACAGGAAAGTTGAACTGCCACCGTTTTCTTCCTTTTGTGATGTCTAGAAGCTAACTTATCATTTTTATATATTTATGTCTATCTATAGCACCATATCTATGTATCTATATGTATATAGCTGTAAAAATAAATGGATGTGTGTGTATGTGTGTGTGTGAGAGAGAGAGAGAAAGAGAGAGAGAGAGAGCTACCACTGGGGCTTGAACTCAAGGCCTCAGTGTTTTTTTTTTTTTTTTGGCCAGTCCTGGGCCTTGGACTCAGGGCCTGAGCACTGTCCCTGGCTTCTTCCCGCTCAAGGCTAGCACTCTGCCACTTGAGCCACAGCGCCGCTTCTGGCCGTTTTCTGTATATGTGGTGCTGGGGAATCGAACCTAGGGCCTCGTGTATCCGAGGCAGGCACTCTTGCCACTAGGCTATATCCCCAGCCCCCTCAGCATTTTTTTTCTCAGGCTGGTTCTCTACCACTTAAGCTATCCCTCTACTTCTAGCCTTTTGCTTGTTAATGGAAGATAAGGGTCTCACGGACCTTCTTGCCTAAGTTGGCTTTGAACCACAGTCATTAGATCACAGCCTCTTGAGTAGCTAGGACTACAGGCAGGAGCCACTGGTGTCTGGCTAGTTTGTCATCATTTTTAAATACAAAGAATCGATTTAGTCATAGTTGCTAGAAAACAGAGAGGCAGGCATGTAAAAATCACAATACGAAAGCTACAACCACAGTTCTATCCTGACACGTTTCCATGTGTAATCTCCTTTAATCTTCACAACATCCCCGAGCCTTAGCTGCTGTGTTTAAGCTCCAGCTCTTCTGCATTGTAACAAATACATGAGAGAAACAACCAAGGGGAGGAAAGGTTTCTTTTTTTTTTGCCAGTCCTGGAGCTTGAACTCAGGGCCTGGCCACTGTCCCTGAGCTTCTTTTGCTCAAGGCTAGCACTCTACTGCTTGAGTCACAGTGCCACTTCTGGTTTTTCTGTTTATGGGCTTCATGCCAGAAAGCAGAGAGAGAGGGAAAAGCCAGGGACAGATGCCCTTCAAAGGCACATCTCCAGTGGCCTATTTCTTCCACGCATGTCCTGCCACCTCCCAATAATGCCTTCCTCTTATCAACCCATGGAAGGGATCAGCCTGAAGATTAGGTCAGAGCCCTTAGGATCTCTGCACTTCTCAATGATCTGATCTATCAGTTGGGTACCAAGCCTTTAACACCATGAGCCTTTTGGGGGATACTTCTTAAAGTCCAATGGATTGGTTCCAGGACCCCACAAATACAAGGATGCTGATGTTTCATTACAAAATGACATTGCTATTTGCATATAACATATACAATTCTCCTGTATACTCTACACCATCCTTAAATTGCTTATAATGCTTAATTCAATATGGATGCTTCTTCCTCTTCCTCCTCTTCACCCTCTCCTTCTCTACCTCCTCCTCTTCCCCCTTCTTGTAGTAGTAGTAGTACTCCTAATAGTAGCAGCAGCAATAGTATTGAGGATTGGAACTCAAGGTCTCATGCGTACAACTTAAGCCACATCCCCAGTTCTTTTGCTGCCTAGATTCCCAGATAAGGTCTCATGCTAACTTTTTTGGGGGGCTGGCCTGAAAGAGGGATCCTCCAATCTCTGCTTCCTAGGTAGCTGAGTTTATGGGCATATACCACTATGCCTTGGTTTATCAACTTTGGTTTCGATGGCCTCAAACAATGATATGTCTGTCCCTTCCTAGGATCTGAGGAATGTACTACCACACCCAGTTAGATGTAATTACATTTATTGTTTTCTTTTGCAATTAAAAAGTTTTGGCTCAGTTTGAATGTATTTTTAAATAAAAATAATGAGAAAAACAACTTTTTTTTTTTTAGTTCTAAATTGCTCCTTAACTCTCTCTACTGAGACACAGACAAAACCCAAATGTGTATAACTATACTACCACTTTAGGGTTAATATCTGTCTTGCTTCATGATAAAAGTAATGTCAAGTTACCTCTGGTTGAATTGGATCATTTGCATGAAATTCTCTTGGTAATAGATACAGAAGACTGAGATGTACGGACAGAGGGTACATCCAAATTTCTTCTCTTCTAAGGCATGACTTAAAAGGGGATAGAAGCCAGGTGCCAGTGGCTCATGCCTGTAATACTAGTTCCTCAGGAGGCTGAGATCTGAGGAATACATTTTGAAACCAGTCTGGATAGGAAAGTCTATGAGACTTTTTATCTCCAATTAATCAAAAGAAAGCCCGAAATGGAGCTGTGGCGCAAATGGTAGAGTGCTAGCATTGAGCAAAAAAGCGAAGGGACAATTCCCAGGCCTTGAGTTCAAGACCCAGTTCCAGCACACACACGTGCATACACACACACAAAGAATATTATTTTATTAAGCAAGGAAAATGTCCCAGGAATCTTGAATAAAAATATTTCCTTTGCAATTCTTAAGTCACTTAAAAGCATGTGATTTTTTGCTGATTCTTTCAAAACTGAGAATAGTTAGCCAACCACAGAGCATTCAGCTTTCCCTAGGAAAGTGGGCACTCTTTATCTATAAAATGGTTGAGAATGTGAATCCGGGACTGTGTTAAGATCAGAACTAACAAAAGGCACAAAATCAAAAGGGACTGGCAACTGATAACCAAATGATAGATGATTGACTGGATACAGGAATAGATTAATGGAGAGATAGAAACACAGATAGATGGATAATACACTCAAATGAATTAATAGAGACACAAATGGATAGACAAGTAGACAACAGATAATAGGAAGATATTCATAGATCAATACATGGTTAGAAAATGGATAGGAAGATGCACATGGATGAACAGATGACTGGGAAGCAGAATAAATGGTTGATATATAAATGAATATATCCAGATGGGGGGAGAGATAGATGATACCGGTTGATGAATGCAAGGGTAATTTTGGAACAAAATTGGAGACAGATGCAAGAATACAACAATATTGTAATGGTACCCGACTAGGAGGGAATACCAATGAAGATAATGGCATTTCTCTTTAAGGGGATTTTAAAACAGTTTAACTATTTTGGTGGTACGTAGGCGGCTGAAGGCAGGAAATTAGTCTCTAGGGGCCGTGGAGTTTCACAATAAATGCTTCAATGATATGAAAGAATCCATTGGTGTGTCACGTTTAGGCCACTTTAGAATCTCCCATTGTCCTCCATTCTGGCCCATCTCTGACCACCACTAGAATGACAGGTGGACTCAGAAATAAAGGGGGAAGGGAAGGGAACCTCCCCATACCCTTGATCATTCCCAAGACACCTGTTTCAGCGCCTATAACTTGGATATTCGTGTGTCTACCTTGGCTGGGAGACTCCTAGGGCAGGCCCCGTGCTGCCAAGTAGTCCACGCCGAGGCCACCGAATTTAGGAGTGGCTTTGAGCTGCTGGACTAGGCAGGGGCCCCTCGGCCGGTGTGATCTCAATTCCTCTGCTCACTGGAGAGTTGGAGCTAATCAGAAGCCAGAAAGCAAATAATACTAATAGGAAGAGCATATATACAATCTGTGTTCTTGCTGCCACTGCTGCTGGGGCTGGCACAGGCAGCGGGTCCCTCACCGTCCCAGGACGGGAGGGGGGGAGGTGGGAGAGAGAGAGAGAGAGAGAGAGAGAGAGAGAGAGAGAGAGAGAGAGAGAGAGAGAGAGAGAGAGAGAGAGAGAGAGAGAGAGAGAGAATACAGAGAGGCAGGTGGAATGACAATACAGAGGCAGGTGTTTCGGCCAGAGGGGTCCCCAACATCTACTGGTGGAAAGTGCTGGAAGTTTTCCTCCAAAGCGAGGAGGCCAAACCCTGGAGGGAAACTTCAGCAATATCCCTTGGTGAGCTGGAGGCTCCCTCAGCCAGGAGCAACTCGCAAAGCCCTGCGTGGTTGGCCCCGCGTTCTCGGAACGCGCGAGGGCCCGGGGGCCAGGGCGCGTCCTCCACTGGGGATGTGGGCAGCGGCCTGGGAGGGCGCGCAAGCCCAGGGGCTGAGCTGTCGGGAAGGCAACGAAGCCCCGAAGGTTGGGGGGGCGGGGGCGTGTGGGGGGGAGCCACGAGGGCAGAGCTGCAGAGAGGGAGCCTCGAGGACAGGACGGGTCCCCAGGCGGGGGGGGGGGGGGGAAGGCAGGGCCGCGTTGCGCCCAGCCCTGGGGGGGGGGGGGGGCTGGCCTCACGCCCCGTGGAGGCAACGCGCCCGGCCTGCTTGCGGGTGATCATTTCCTCATCTCATTTTTCTGGCAGCAGCGCCGGCGGGACTCGACTCCTCTTCTCTCCCGTATTCCTCTCTTCTTTCCGCAGCGATCTCTCTGCCTGATTCTCCAGCCCTGCCTGGGCTTCGGAGGTAAATCTCCAGCCGTCCTGAGTAGGCAGCAAAACCCCTTCTTGCATACAACAAAGACTCTTATTATTTTTTTTCCCCTCCCTCAACCCCCCCCCCCCCCACTCCTCTATCTTTTGGGCGACACACACACACACAGAGACACGATAAAAAATAACCCTGTATTTATGCAAATTGCAAAGTAGCGTGTGATAATGAAAACACAACAGTGTTGGCCCGCAGCCAGGACATGGCGCTGAGGGAGTGGGGTGGGGTGGGGTGGGGTGGGGAGCTTGGGAAAGCAGCTGTGGAGAAATGAGACAGGACACAGACCACCCCTCTCTTCCCACGCGCCCGCCCTCGCCCGCACACGGCACGCAGGCCGGTACCCGGCACCTCGCAGCCAAACTTGGGGGGCTGGTGTGGGGGTGGGGGTGGGGGTGGGGGTGGGGGGGCGGTGTCCAAAAAGCGGTTCTGGCTTGCTTCTTGCCATGGGCTCCGCAGCGCAGCGTCGTGGCCCACGAGCCTCCCTGTCCACGGCGGCTTCTGATTCCCCCTTTCAGGAATTTACAAACATTCTCTCCTCCCCCAACCCACCCCCCCCTCAACCCACCCTCCCCAGATCAATATCCGTATTGATTATTCATTGTGAGCCAGTCGTGTGTCTTTGGTGATCCCAGCTTGCAAGGAAGTAGCAGCCCAAGGCTGCTGCAGGGGGGAAAACGACACACACACACACCAAAATGACAGAAAAGGACAGAGGGGGACATCCCCCATTCCCAACCACCCGGCCTCCCCGGATGATCTGGCTGCATCGCAGGAAGGAGGAGGAGAAGAGGAGAAGAAGGGAGCGCCCAGCCCATGAGCGAGGAGGAGAGGAGGAGAGAGGAAGAGGCAGCAGGAGCCAGCAGGATGGAGCTTGAGGACTACTGCACACACACCTGGTCCCTAGGATCTCCATGGCTGGAAGGAGACCCCCGGCCCCCCTCCCTCATCTTGGCTGCGCTATTCTGGCGCCCACCAGAGTGGTAGACGGAGGCTTTCTGCTCTGGGAGTGAGAAGGGATTCACAATTTTTTGGCATCTCTGACGTAAGAATTTTTGGGGGGGTGGGTGGGTGGGGGGGGTGGGGAGGGGATTCCTTTGGCTTGCTGATGGACCAGGAAGAAGATCAACCCGGCAGTGAGGTAAAAAACAAAAAAAAACAAAAAAACCCACCCTTCTCTTCCCGCTGCCTGGCGCTGGCGGAGGACATGCAGTCCATTAGTATGAACTGGAACAGCTTGCTTCTCTCTGATGGCATGCGGACCGGGAATAATTAAAAAAAAAAAAAAGCCAGCATCACTTACTAAGTGAGTAAAAATACCCAGCCGCGTCCAAACGTGCTCTCCAGCTAATGAGAAGCTGTAATTTCTTAAGACTTCACAAAACAAAAACAAGGCAGGATGGGGGGCTTGGTGGAGCGGTTGGTGTGCGCGATGGGCTTGTCTGGCTATGGGGGGTTTGGGTGGGTTGATGGTGGAGATAAATCGGCTAATTGTTGGCAATGTTTAAAAAAGGGATTACTGGAAAAGACAGTGAAATGACAGGAAAACATCTTGGATTGGAGCCAAAAAAAAAAAAAAATTCGAGGCAAATCAAGTCTGCAGCTTGGAGGAGAAAACACCCATGCCTCCGGTAGGAAGCATGGCTCAGTGTACCTCGGGCAGATACGGAGTAGCATGCTGGGCACAAGAGGACCGACTTAGAACCATCACCAGAGGAACGAGCCACAGCGTGCCAGGTTATATAGTTATGTCATACAGAGAGAGAGAGAGAGAGAGAGAGAGAGAGAGAGAGAGAGAGAGAGAGAGAGAGAGAGAGAGAGACCCTAACCCCAAACCAAACCCTAACAATAAAGACTAACCTGTTCTTTCCTTTTAATTGGAGCTTTCTGCTTGCTCACAACTGCTTCAGTCTATTAAAAGCAACCTCTCCATGTACCTTGTGCTAATAGGAGCTGCTGAAGCTGTATCTCCAGGAAGCTGTGCTTCAATGTTACAGAGCTACGCTGGGAGAAGGAGGTTGAGGAAATTCCCTTTTCCATGGCTGGGCTTCTGGCCATGGTGTTTGGAGTCTGGAATGACCCTGTGGGAGCTAGTATGGGATTTCTTCTCTGTGGTCCCCCAGCTGTGGCTTGGTGAGTTCAAAACCAACCATCATTGGGACTCTTTTAATATAGTGTGTTCCAAATATACACAACAAGTTGGGGGACCCTGCTCCACCCGCCCCCCCCAGTAACCCTCCAGGGAAGAAAACGAGCTCGATTTCTTTCCTTCTTTCTGGGGATTTGGTTCATTGAGATATATGGGTTTTTTGTTTGTTTGTTTGTTTGTTTGGTTTTACGAGTGGAGTTGGGAATAAAAAAAGGATTTCTGAGACTGGTGAAATGGAGAACATAGTCTTTGTCTGATGGGAGTTTTTAATTTTTGTGTTGCTTCATTACCTTATAGGCTTCCCAATAAACTCCATATCTCCCAAGCCAGAGAAATGTATCTTCCAGATGTGGCTCTTGGAGACACCCAAAGAAGGTGGTGGGGTTCAACCAGTCGCGGGCGGTTGGAGCCCCTTCCATTGCGTGTGTTTAGCGTTCAGAGATGCGTGTCTGCGGCCGTGTTTGTGTGTGCATACGGCCGCACCTTGTGGAGTGTGTGCTGTGTATGTGTGTAGCTCTGTGCCCGAGTGTCACTCTGAGAGAGTAAGGGGTAAAGAAGCATAAAGTTAGAACAGATGGAACGCTTGGGTGTTTCTGTAATGCATACAGAGCATGCTGAACGCCGCGAGCAAGGCAGACAGCCACCCCATCCCTGGACTCTGCCGCTCTGGAGGGCCTGGACGGACCTGATCTGAATGTGAAATGCACAAGACGCAATTAGCATACTCACCAAAGACGTCAACCCCCTCCTGGAAACCAGTCAATGGCCGGCTCCTCTCACTAAGGCTGGCAGAGGCCATGTGTACCAGCCACTTAACTATGTCCTCTGCCAGATCCTTTTTGTGTGTGTATGTGTATGTGTGTGTGTGCGCGCGCGCGTATGTTTTGTTTTTTTGTTTTTGTTTTGTGATGAAAGACTGGAAATTCATTAATGAGGAGGGAAGGAAGGGCTTCAAGGGGCTGTAATGAAAACAAATGATCCTCTTTAAACCTCATGATGGTCATGAGGGGCGGGGGGAGGGCTGTTGCTTGCTGCTCTGGGGCTGCGGAATGGGAAATTCCACAGACAACAGACCACTTGGGGAAAGCCAAAGAATGCACTGCTTGGGGATATTTCCTGGATATGGCACAGACCAGCCGTGAACAGTCTGCTTGTGTTAATAAATCTGGAAAGCGCTTTGTCTTTCCATTCAGGATCAGGTTTATCAAAGTTTCTTGACCTCAGAAGGGTCAGCAGAACTTTCTAGACTGGCTTGGCCTGTGTATTGGAAGTAATACAAATCTTTCTTTCAGACTATACATTAGGCCTTCTGCAGAATCGGTCTTTAAAAAAAAAAATCTCTGTCATATAAGAAGCATGGCAAGGAAAGGGTTTGACTTCTACTTCTGTAGACTCTCCAAGGAAAGTAGTTTCTTGGCCTTTAGAATACGAAGATGTATTTGGGCTGAAACTTACTCCCTTGTTGCTTTATACTTCGAAACAAACGTCTCTTCCATTATAATGCGCTGGGTTGTTTTAAACCAGGGGTGGGGCATCTCCAGGGATGTTGGATACAGCTGGAGAAGACAATAAGGAGGAGTGGGGTTTGGGATAAAATGAAGAGTAGAATGCCAGCCCTCATTGTTTGATATTTGTGGGGAATAAAATCTGGGCCTCGTGTTGCCTGACTTTCAAAATTAGGCTTAAATACAAAACATATTGATTAAAAAAAACCCCATTCTCTGGGTCAAATAAAACGTATTTGCAAATATCGTTTCAGGTCATAGCATGTTGGTTTGCAATTGTAGTTTTAGACTCAAAGGCCTAGCACAGGTTAATTTTGTATTATATTAACTAAAACATAGATATTAGCAGCGAACATCATGGGAAGTGGGTTTTTGTTTTGGAGTTTTTCTTTTTAACTTGAATGAGAAGATTACCTTAAAACAATGAAGGGGCCACCTGCCCCGTGGCCCGAGTGTCTTTTTAGGTATGCTGTCATACCATCTTTCTTTAAGGCATGACCACCACAAAGATTTCTTTCAAAAGGTCATAACTGGGTAGATTAAACATCTAGAAAGAAATGTGCTTGTCTATTTATTCTACCATCAATTTTTTTTTTTTGTCGGTTCTGAGGCTTGAACTCTGGGCCTGGGTGCTGTCCCTGAGCTCTTCAGCTCAAGGCCAGCGCTCTGCCACTTGAGCCACAGCGCCACTTTCTGTTTTCTGGTGGTTCACTGGAGATAAGAGTCTCATGGACTTTCCTGCCCTGGTTGGCTTTGAATTGGGATTCTCAGATATCAGCCTCCCGAGTTGTTAGGATTACAGGTGAGAGCCACTGGCACCCAGCTCCACCATCGATTTTTTTGAGGGTGACAGTACTAAGGTTTGAACCCAGGGCCTTGTCCTTAACTAGGTGAGGGCTCTACTCTCTGAGCCCTATCTCCAGGTCCTTTTCGCTTTACCTTATATTTTTCAGGTAAAGTCTCCTTTTTGCCTGGGGCTGGCCCTGGAACCTGATCCTCCCACCTCTGTCTCCCATCATATCTGGGGTGATTTTGAGATAGGGTCTCACTAATTGTTGTCACTGTTGTTCAAGCAGGCCTTGAGCCAATCCTACCTCTGCTTCCTGTGTTGCTGGTGACAGGCACACACCTCCATGGTTAACTTATAGCAGTGGTTAAGATGATTAGTGATAAGAGCTACTGCAACTTTTTGTTTTGACTTGTGAAAAAAACCCCAAAAACATCTTTTGTGTCCACAGAACTTTCCCTGGCGGGTGGACTAAGGGAGAGGGGGAAGGTAGAGAAAACGCCATAGAGAAAGATTCTACCTGACCTCATTGCCCCGGAGAAAGGCACGTCAGCAAGGCCATGTGTTCTCGCGCTCACACCTCACAATCACACTGGGCTTTCCAGTTTCCAAGGAGCTCTTCACACTCGCCACTCTACTGGATTTTCACGCTAGGCCGGACCGTGATACAGGGTGATTAATAATATTGGTGAGTTTTCACTCAAGCTCCGAGATACACCTTGCCTAAGGTTAAACTCTAGGAAGAGGCAGTCGGGGTACAGTCTGGGTCTTCATCTGATGCCATTTTATTATTCTCCATAGAGTCTCCTCAAAACATACAGGCTAGAGGAGTTCTGACCTGAAGCGCCCTTGAATTTTGTTTTTCTCCCAAGTCATGAGGAAGTAAACGCGTAGCCTGTGTAAATTGGTGTGGAGTAGGATTTGACAATCCTCTCTCAGCATCAAAGAATCATTGCTGGACTGATTGGCCAGGATGGAATCTCTCTGTAGCTTCCCATTCTTCTTGACTTTTTCCTATCAGCTCGCTTCCTTTCAAAGTCAAGTTTATCACCAGCTAGTCTAAATTTACTTCTTTATTCCCTACCTCCCCCTCACCCCCGTCAGTCGTGGGGCTTAAACTCAGGGCCTGGGTGCTATCCGTGAGCTCTTTCGCTTAAGGCTAGCACTCTACCACTTGAGCCACAGTGCCACTTCCAGATCCTCAGATTTCTACCTCCTGAGTAGCTACCAATACTGCCCCCCCCTCCAATCCAGTAAATCCTAGTGACTCTGAACATAGTTTTGGTAGCCTTCTTCTGTTCTCCATTGCACACATTTGGCTTGGTATAATATAATAGAAACACAATTGGCTTCAGTGCTCATTTATACATTGGTTATTACATTACTCTCTTCAGTCCAAACCACATCCCTGAACTCAACTGCAGGTATCTGACTATCTGCTTTGTTCGCCTTGGCCTGGGCCCATGAGAACTTTTGCTGTATTTCTGCTTCTTTCTTGGTTTATTTACCTCGTGTTTCTCCTCCCACAACTCCCCACCCATCAGCGTGTCTGTTCTCTGTGTGCTTGGTCCACAGTGCACTTCCTGAATTACTTGAATTGACTTACAGGAAGTACCAAGACTAAACATTTGCCGGCCTCTGTGGCATCCATCCAAGGATCTTTACCTTCCTGAATTTGCTTTTCAAGACTACTCCACCTCTAGGACTTACTTTCCTCTAGCCTTCTCTTGTAATGCTGCCATTTTGAACGTTATGTGTGGGCCATGGAATAATGCCCCAGGACCCCTTCATTTCCCTAGGGTTTTATACGCTGATCTCACTTCCTGGATTGCTTAAGTTAATTTGCTTCACTTGAACAAATTCCTCTATTTTTGAGAACCTGTTCCAATTGAAAAAAGAAACCCAAACCCCCAAAAACCCCAAATCCCCCCACATCCTTCTCTAAGCCCTCATGCTTCCTACCATTCCTTCCTTCTCCCACAGATTTTATCCATGAACCAATTTTCCTGTTGGACTAGGACATGCTGAAACCAAGACCCTACCTTTTATTCCTGTGTTTTCTAGTACCCAACATAGATCTTCGTAAAAAAAAAAATAGGGACTTACAAAAATTAATATTACCTTATTTATTTTGAAGGTCATAAATATTATTTGTTCAGCTGTAAGAAGGAATACGAGGTCTCCCCAAATAATCCAGTGTGTGTGGGGAATACAGCAACCATTTCCCACAGAGAAAAAGGGGTTTCCTGTGGGGCAATTCTCACCTCCATCAGTATTTTTGACTTCTGTCAGGAGAGAGAAAAGTGCTAGGGTGGTCTTTAGGTGTTGGCTGATGTGGTAGAAACTTTAGAGTTAATTAGAAGCTCTAGCTAAAGCTGAACTTCCTTTGCAGAGTTTTTTGGGGAGGAAACACAAAATTAACAGCTGAAGTTTGCTTTAGAAAAATGGCCTGGTTCCCGTAGGTTATCCTTAAGGAGTTTGTTCTTCTTCATGTCCTTTCAGAGAAGGGCTGCAGCTCTTGAGCTCAGAGATTGTTTATTTGCATGGTTCCCAGCAGCCAGAGCTCCTGGGCCTTTAGTTATTGCTGACTGGAACTGAATAAAGTGAAAATCTACCCATCCAAGAAGAATGGTTTTGTAGGTTTTCCTCTCCCACAAAGCAGGAAAAAAAATGGCCTGAGGCTAGTAGTATTACTTTTTTTTCTGTAAGTCCCCCACAATGTCTTGAGATATGTTGAGGAATTCCTAAATTTGGAAATACATTGATTTTTCACTGTCTGTAGTAGTTTCAGACTTGGCATTAGTGAAAAATGAACCATTACTCCTCACAGAATCAAGGGGCAAGGGGGCTCTATCAGCTTCTTGTCCTAGTATTTTCTATAGACTTGTGTTAAGTGTATTTTTATTTAAGGACATTTTATTAACTATATACTGGGACTTCATTAACATTGAACTCATGGCCAATCACAATACAACTCATGCCTGAAAGGAACTTAGGTATCTTGCAAAACGAAATAGTAGGTTAACACTATGTTAAGGGACATCTTAAGATGTCCCTTATATAATGTGAAAGGTGTGGCACTGTGGGAAACTGATTGTATACAGAATGAGAAATAAAAAGACGGCAGAGTGTGGCCTTACTGGACTTCGGCTGGGAACCTGTCTGTTGGGTTCGGCTAACTTTTCTCTTCTCTGCACTCATCCGTGAATAACCCCAAGAGTGCCCCAGCACTGATTTGTGGAGTCATCCTGAAATCTTGGTAAGTAGGCACATTCACAAATACAGAGGTGACTATCCCACTGCCAAAATATACTGATGAAAACAAAGAATGTTCTCTAGTTTCCAAATAGAGGTTATGATGACCACCTAACACCACGGGAGAATCCTGACTTTGAAGTCCAGTCTTGAATTGTATTAAAGTTCTGCTTTCTGGTGAGAAATCATTCCTCCTCCATAGGAGGTACCTGATATAGCCGGGTGCCGGTGGCTCACGCCTGTAACCCTAGCTACTCAGGAGGCTGAGATCTGAGGATCACAGTTCACAGCCAGCCCGGGCAGGAAAGTCCGTCAGACTCTTATCTCCAATGAACCATCAGAAAACGGGAAGTGGCACCTGTGGCTCAAGTGGTAGAGCACTAGCCTTGAGCTGAAGAGCTCAGGCACAGCGCCAGGCCCAGAGTTCAAGCCCCACAACTGACCAAAATGAAAAGAAAAGAAGTTGTCTCATGTTAGGGATGAGTGGAACTTATTATTATTATTTTTCTCTCCAAGAAATAAAATTGCTTTGCTGAGATACACAGGCTGAGTAGCCAGTGAGACTCCATAGGAAGCAGGAAGAGGCTGCCCACTGCCAGCCCGCCAGCGCCTCTGCGTCCAAGGGGACCTCAGCAACATTCCAGATGACCCGTGGTAAGTGCCAGTGCCTGGATCGTTCATCACTGCCTTTCAGAGTTATTCTTTTGAGCTAAATCTTACCCTCTTTGAGCCATGTCTTCCCTTACACTTCAAGTTGCAAGAGGCTGCTCAGAAATTAATTTGTGCTTTCTTTTTATTGATTCTCTTCTTGTGGCAAGGAATGGATACGGGGTTGTAAACCACAGATCCTTCCTTCCTTCCTTCCTTCCTTCCTTCCTTCCTTCCTTCCTTCCTTCCTTCCTTCCTTCCTTCCTTCCTTCCCTTCCCTTCCCTTCCCTTCCTTCCCTTCCTCCTTCCTTCCCTCCCTCCCTCCTTCCCTTCCCCTTCCTTCCTTATTTTCTTTTTTCCTTCCCTTCCCTTTCCTTCTTTCCTTCCTTCCTTCCTTCCTTCCTTCCTTCCTTCCTTCCTTCCTTCCTTCCTTCCTTCCTTCCTTCCTTCCTTCCTTCCCTCCCTCCTTCTTTCTCTCCCTCCTTCCTTCCCTTCCCCTTCCTTCCTTCCCTCCCTCCTTCCTTCTCTCCCTCCTTCCTTCCCTTCCTCTTCCTTCCTTCTCTTCCACTTCCTTCCTTCCCGCCCCCCTTCCCTCTCCTTCCTCCCTCCCTCCCTCCCTCCCTCCCTTCCTTCCTTCCTTCCTTCCTTCCTTCCTTCCTTCCTTCCTTCCTTCCTTCCTTCCTTCCTTCTCTCCTTCCTTCCTTCCTTCCTTCCTTCCTTCCTTCCTTCCTTCCTTCCTTCCTTCCTTCCTTCTTTCCTTCCTTCCTTCCTTCTCTCCCACAGCTCTACTTCCCATTTTTATGGCGGTTAATTGGAGATAAGCATCTCATGGACTTTTTCCTATCTAAACTGGCTTCAAAGAGCCATCCTCAGATCTCAGCCTCCTGATTAGCTAGGATTACAGATGTGAGCCACTGGTACCTGGCCCTCTCCCATTTGTAAAAGAGCATGGAAGATGAGAGGTGAAGAGCCCCTAGGTGGTACTTCACGAGAGAAGTCATGGCCCTAGATCAAGTAGCACCCAGTTGTAAAAACACACAATATCATGAAAAAAAAAGAATGACAAATGGGAAGGCAGTGCACAACAACAGAGCAAATTTCCACGTGCCTGGATTTCCCTTCCAGATCCTTCTTCCACAGCTCCTCAGTGCCACGGGTATTGCCCACCCCACTAACCTAGTGCATTGCTCTCTGGCATTCCTAACTGGCAGGGAGACACCTGCTAACAGTACCAGCCAAATGGAATTTTTAGAGGTGGCTCCATTGAGCAAGGTTTCTTCCTGTTTCTTGACTATACATGTAAATAGCTCTGGAGAGATTATACTCACAGTATAATCATGTTAGCTAAAGCAAGAAGGACACAGAAAGCCACACAGGAATGGTCTTTGCAGAGAGACCAGTTGTTCCTGCAGTTCTCTGCAGCAATTTGAACACACTTCCTTGGGGGGAAAAATCCACAAGGAAATATTGCTGGACACACACATCCCAAGGCCTGGAAGTGATCACGTGATAAGAGTGAGGCTGGACACAGTGCACTTCCCGAGGCTTCTTGGCCCCCCTCAAGCCCTGACTTACTCAGTGGGAACAGGCCCAGGGTAGGTTGTTCTAGAGTTTGGAGGTCGGGGGTTGAGGGCTGAGTTGGATGGTTCTGGGGGAGCCCTTGTACAGAGTAGGGGTTACTGCTATGGAATGATGGGTCATGTGACATCCAGACAATGAGATCCATCTGGGAAGACATGGGCAAAGCCAGCCACGATGTGCACCATGCAACCTGACTGCAGAGGTTGGAGTCTGGGGGTTTCCTGCTGGTCCAGTCCAGCAAGGACACCAAGCATGCCCAATGGCACTGGTGCTGTAACTGAGATGGGGCCTGCCTTTGCTCAGCTGAGTGGATGAAGAAAAGTGTCCATGTTGAGGTGAGGATTAGGCGGGTAGGTAGGCTTGACTCAAGAAGAATGACGTAATAAAGTCGGGGTGGGGGAGGCAAGAAGTCCCTGAATAGCAGACTCTCCTGGCAGAGTTTGGTCATGTCTTTAGCTTGGCTTCCTCCTCATGGGCAGGAGCTGAGAGGGAACTGTGTGGCCAGGACTCTCAGCCATGGCTGTCCCGAGGAGATGGGGAGTGCCAAGCCCAGAGCTCAAATAAGTCTGAGGGCTGGAGATTAGGAATCCAGGATCCAGGCTGCTTGGAGCCCTGCCAGACTGGGTCACTGACACCCACTGAGGCCTGAGAGCTGG
Organism: Perognathus longimembris pacificus; assembly: GCF_023159225.1. Taxonomy (NCBI): domain Eukaryota; kingdom Metazoa; phylum Chordata; class Mammalia; order Rodentia; family Heteromyidae; genus Perognathus; species Perognathus longimembris. Next base: position 10,462,527 of record NC_063170.1, read on the forward strand.
CCCGGAGCGGCTTTTGGGAGCAGCTTTGCTTCTGTCTCATCCGGAAGGGCGTACTTTCCTGGTGGAATGGATCTCTTGATGAACCTCGACTTCACTGTGAAGGCTATCTTATCTATCAGGGAAGGAAGGGAGCTGTCAACACGTTCCTTCTAACTGTTCGCTCCTTAGAGTGAGCCTGGGTGAGAGTCTTCTTAAGCAACAAATCAAGAGCTACGTCCTCCCCCCACCCCACCCCCCGCCCCACTTTAGCCTCACAACTGACTTGGTTTTTTAGAGAATTTACATGCTGCACAAACTGGTCATTCTAAAATAGGTCCCGTTGATCTTGATGAGTGGGGACATGATACGTGTTGTCTTCAGGGTAGAGATGTTCCCGGAGTGAATGTAGGGGGATGTAATGTGGCTATATGTGTTTGGGCATGCTTGTGTACGTGTGTATGTGCCTGTATGTTTGTGTGTGAATGTACAACTGTGTATAAAATGTGTCTTTGTGCATGTGTGCCTGTGTGGAAAGTGTGTGTGTGTGTTGTGTGTGTGTGTGTGTGTGTTTTGTAGGACAAGAGAGATATCTTACTACAAGTTATGTATATACTGGGCAGTGGCCTATATTTCTAGATCACGTGAGTTCACGCTGGTGCATTCCAGCTTTCCATGGAAGTTTTTTTTTTCTTTTTTTAAATTGAAAAACCATGTTTTTATTCTGAAAAGACTGAGTAGGATGGTACTTTAAAAATAATTCCAGTCATTTAAATTTAAGGCCCTGGAAAAATAGAGTCCAGTCTATGATCCAAATCTATTCTCTGGCCCAGAGCCCGAAGCATTTCCATTAGATGGAGAATGGATACAATTTCATTCACTTTAAGCTTTTGTTGCCCAGTATTTTGTACTTTGGAGACAAGCTAACAAGTGTCAATGGCTGTGTTGGCCTCAATAATATGTGTCTTTTCCTTGAATGATCTATTTCGGTTGCATTATTGCTGTTTAAAGATGGCCTTGCGCTTGCAGGCACATTGTCAGCCCATGTAAAAGGAAGGTAGAGATTTCTCTTACATGATTTTGCCTCTAGAGTTAGTAGCTTGTTTGGAAGACAAAGGTCCTTAAGATGATAACTTTTTTTTGGAAGCCATTTGCAAATAGAGAACATGTAAAATGTAAAAAAAAAAAAACCCTCTGTGTTTTTCTTTTTGCTCATGTCAGGTTTTAAAAAGTAAACTGATAAAAATCCTATTACAGCCTTTTCAATAAGTAGTATTGGCATGTAGGGGGAAAAAAGGACAGACAATCCCATCAGAAAAATGGGCAAAAAATTTGAATAGGCATGCCACTAAAAAAGAAATTCAATGGTCGGCCAGTGCTCAAATTTAAACTCTAGAACACGAGACCACTTCTACATCTACCAACTTGGCAAATCTATCTGATCTGAGGATAATAACTGTCCGTGTGGGCAGAGCAGAGTGATTAGAACATTACACACTGCTGGTGTGAGCTGGTTCACACTTCATCTGTGTGGAAAACAGAAGGTGCTTTTGGAACTACGTTGAAAGCTGGTCTTTACTTTCTTTCCAGAAGGACGAAGGAACGTTTCCCCACGGATCTGTGATATGAGCGCATGAGAGACTTTTGCCCTTTCCTGTGTAAATTATGCTCTCCTCAGCAGGAATACAGCACCTGAGTAGCAAGACACAAAACCCCAGCAGAGCTTAATGGAGCTGCTCAGTGAACACAAGCTCAATGTATGGGGATCTGTCATATAATAAGCTATGTCTGAAATAAAGTATTATTATGCCATTTTAATCTTTTCTTTTTCTTGGAAGTGTTAGGGATTGAACTGAGGTCTTCATGCTCATGAGGCAAGTGCTGGTAGGCCATGCCCAAAGTCCTTTTTCTTTAATTTTTCAGAGGAACACTTGTGCTTTTGTCCAGGTTGGCCTTGAATAGTGATCCTCCTGTCTCTACCTCCCGAGTAGCTGTGCTGACAGGCATGGACCACCACCTCCGCACCTGCCCCCATCTTAACCGTTATTTTAAGCATACAGTTTAGTGTTTCTAATTACTTTCAGAATGTTGAATGGCTCTTTCAAGCTGGCTGTACAATTAAGTTGTCCAGCCTACACTCTGACTTAAATGTCTTTGTTTGATGGACTCGACGTGGACATTTCTTCCTCTTTTTCTTTCTCATTTCCCCTCCTCTTCCTCTTTTTCTGTTTTTAACCTCTTCCAGTACAGCCATTCTTTCTTCCTGTATTTGGTCTTTGAATGTTTTTTTACCTTGTGTTACATATATTATCAGTTGTGTGAAGGATCAGAGATTTCTTTTTTCTTTCTTTTTTATCATCACCACCATCATCATCATTCTGGTTCTGGGTCTTGAGCTCAGGGCTTTGCACAGCGGGGTGAATGCTCTACCACTGAGCCACATCCCCTGCTGGGACCAAACTTTTCTGTGTCAGCGACATTTGTTTTTCTTCTTCAGTTTGGCTCTTGCTCATCTGACAATGGGAGCTTAAACTTCCACATGAACGTTCCTTTAAAAATGTTCTTTCTTCCTAAAAGGTTGTAGACCCTCTGGGAGTCCCTGGGACCTAGCAGGGGTCATCTAGAGCACTACCAGTTACAAGGTCTGAGTGCCAGTACTCAGGATATTCATGACATGTGTGGAATTCACAAGCAAGTCTTTCCCGCTGAGCAGTCAGTAAAGAACAGGTGGATGTCATTCTGCAAGTATGAGAACAGAAGGATGGTGATGATAATCACCATGCCAGGGATGGATCTGGAATGTTCCTCAAGGCTCATGTACTGAGGGCTTGGATCTCAGTGGGTAGCACTGACAGGGGGTAGTGGGAAACGCTGGGGAGATGGGGCCTCATTGGAGGAAGCATGCCCCGGAAGCAGGTGCTACCATCCCTCGCCCTTCCTGACTGCTAGGAGATGAACATGCCCTGCCCCATGTGCCTGCCATGTTGCTCTGCTTCCCCACAGGCCCACAGCCGTGGGACCAGGCCACCATGGGGCGAGTCTTCTGAAACCAGGCCCAAATAAAATCTTTCCTACTCTCAAGCTGACTTTTGCAGCTATGTTGTCACAACCACATGAGGCTGACTGGCACGGACATGAAGCGTGACTCCGGAGCCATGTGGTAGATTGGCTGTGGGTGGTTCTAGGAGACTACTATGGAGGAGAAACTGTGCATGGCCAGGAGGCAGAGTTCACGACTGTACTGCAGGTGCGTGGTTTGGGTTTCATCATGCTGCCCAACTTCAACTGAAGACCAGATTGTATGGGATTCTTTGTCAAAAGAATTCTAGATGCACAAGAAGCAAAAATAGTTGGATCCCCTTGGGCCCTATGCCTGGCTTTTCCTAATGGCTACACAATTCTAATGTGATGCTGAAATCAAGATATTCACATGGATATAAGATTGTGAAAAAGGTTATGATTTCTATTAGTTTTTACTATTAGTTTGTTTCATTATGCTTTGGTCTTCCTCTGTCACAATCCCTTTTTAAGCTAGCCAGTTCTACAACCACAAGGTATGCATAAATAAAGCTTCAGGCAGAAGGACAAATAGAAAGTGGGAGATGCCCATTGAGCAGAGAACCATCCATCCACCCATCCATCCACCCATCCATCCATCCATTCATCCATCCACCCATCCACCCATCCATCCACCCATCTACCCATTTACCCATCCACCCATCCACCCACCCATCCACCCACCCATCTACCCATCCACCCACCCATCCATCCATCGATCCATCCACCCATCCACCCACCCATCCATCCACCCATCCATCCTTACTCAGCTTTTCCTAAGTGTCAGGAACTATGCATCAAATCTACTGCCTTGAAGTATTAACCTGAACAGCAGCAGATTGCAGCAGGAGTCACAGCACTGCTTGGGCTCACAATTATTGAGGAACAGGGATGCATTGTTATTTGGGGGGGGGTGTACAAAAAATAATCCCCATGTGTCCTAAGATCATTGCTATACTGATAGCAATTCAATGACTAGCCACTGTGTATGCTCAATGGCCAGGACTTTTTATGAGTCATTGGAAAGCACCAAGCGTATTGACATATTCTTCATAAATGCTAACTAATAACAAGCCAGTGAACCTGGAAGTATTGGATTCAGTGTCTGAGACGTTAAATCCAAGTTATGTGGTTCTAGAAGCAAGACAAACAAATAAATCAGCCTCAAATCAAATAAAGCCACCTCCTTCCCCAGGCAGCAGTGGGTGTGGTCTGCACTGCTCTGAATGGGTGAGCACTTTTCATGAAGGGGCACTTGTTAGTATTTGGCTGACAGATTACACACAACACCTTGCCTAGGATTTGGGAGAAGACTTTTATATCCAACCCACAGTAGACAACAGTGACACTATCTTCTTAAGGCTCTGTTTCCCTTTATTTGATGCCAGAAGAAAAAAAAAATCATACCTTCTAAAGCTCTGGAGAAGAGCAACAGACACCCACTGAGCAATTAGACTGATCCCTAGTGGAAAGTCTCCATAGGCAGTACTGGGAAACAATGTTCATTTCAAAGCCAGGATTTAGTTTTCCTCTAGGATGAAAGTCTCCTTAGGGGGTCCCCCTGATACCTTGAGGGTTTAGTCTCACAACTCAGAAAATCTGAGCCACCTCGTGATCATGTGTTGTAAATAGAAATAGACTACAGTCTGGCCTGACTGGTTTTCTGGGCCCTGACCACCATCTGATTGGCATTGCCAGAGTTGGGATATCTAGACCCAGTCTCCTTTCTCTAGAAGTCTTCCATCTTGGTTCTACATGAAAACATGATTTATTGGAATTCACATTCCCTTAGTTGATTCATGCCCCCCCCCCCCCCCAAGCCCCGAGTTCTTTTGCTCCTATGGGAGCAAAAGCCAAGAAGATCACAAGTTAGGAGATGATGACACTGACAAGGACACAATGACCTTTGGAAGACTATCAAGGAGGAGATGACACCTCTCAGTGGTCATTTTCAAAAGGCAGCATTTCTAATGGCAGCCATGGCAGACCGGCAGATGTGGCAGACGAAGTGCTGGATGGAGGAGGGAGAGAGCTCGGAATCCAAGGGGAGCCAGCCCTTCCTGATTCTAGTTCTTCTGTAAGCACCATACGGGTCCTGGGAATTTCTCCCTGGCACAGACCCAGCTCCTCCCACCTCAGGGGCAGCGCAAGGCCGGCAAGGGGCAGGATGCTGGCTCAGTCACCCGGTTGTCTGCTAATATGGCGGATGCCTGCAGGTTTCTGCTCTCCAGTCTCCATTGGGATTTGTGGGATAAAGATTGGGAAAATGCCTTTTTTTTTTTTTTTTAAAGCAAGCATTCCAGTGATAGTGAATAAGATGCTGGCCATACATTGGAAATCACTGCTTTCAATCATGGTTTCTTGACCTTCTTCATGAGGGTGAAGAAGTTAAGAGCTCAAGGAAATACACCCAAGATGATTCCAGTCCAAACCTCTCATTTTTTGCAGATGAGGAAAGCTAAGAAGTCAAGCAATTGTCTTGAACTACAAGTAACACGGAGATGCAATGCCTGTCAACACTTAGCAACCTGTTTCCCTTGGTGAATCTCCCCCTCCTTCAGGCCCTGTCAGAAATGCATTGAAATAAAAACTAGGATGTATTTGGATTATAACTTGAATGCATTATAATACAATTCAAAACACATTTTCTTTTGGGGGGGGGTGCTGGTATTGAGGCTTGATCTCAGGATCTGAGCATTATCCCTTAGTTTTTGTTTTTTCACTTAAGGCTGGTGCTCTACCACTTGAACCACACGGTCACTTCCAGCTTTTTGCTGGTTAATAGAAGAGAAGACTCCAGGTTTTCTTTAAACCAGAATCCTCATATCTCAGCCTCCTGAGTTGCTAGGATTACAGGCGGGAGCTACCAGCATCCATCTATAATCCAAGTTTGAATGATCATAATTTGGTATCTTTGGTCATGGTAAAACCATCAGTGCTAACAAACATGAGGAGAAAGATGGGTTCAGAGAGCGATGGTACTTACCTTCTCGCAGTCTATGATGAAGAAGGGGCCAGCAGAGGCTCTGGGTTGTCCTATGGACCAGTACAACGTCTGGGTTCACCAACTCCGTGCCTGCAACAAAGCAAAAGAGTTGCAAGAAAGTGTCTGTATTCCCAACATCTCACGAAAAGAACAACATATTCTTTCTATGAGTTAAATTAGAACCAAACTCTATGTACAGTGTCCTAATTATAGTCCTTAGGTTAATAATTCCTTTTGTATCCTGTGGCCATTGCTAGTTTAAGCCAAAGAGTTATGCATCTCCACAACTTCCATTTGTAGCTTGTGGACTTTTATACTTTGGCCTGGCCAAGCTTGGCCTTTCAAGTCACAAGGACTTCAGGCTTGACTCCTCCTGATTTAAAAAAATATATATTTTTAGGCTAGTATTGGGGCTTGAACTCAGGGCCTTCTCACTCTCATTTGTCTTTTTTTGTGGTTGTTCAAGGCTGGTGCTCTACCACTCAAGCCCTAGCTCCACATCTGGCTTTTCTTTGCTGGTTAATTGGAGATCAGAGTCTCACCGACTTTCCTGCCTGAGCTGGCTTTGAACCGCAATGCTCAGATCTCAGTCTCCTGACTAGCTAGGATTGTAAGTTCTGATTGCTTTATTTAAAAAGCTGTCTTGAAATAAATCAACCACAATATATCCAACGATTTCCCCTTTGTATGGACATACAGGTTGTCTCCCATTCTCACAATTCCACTGTGTCCCGTTGGGAATGTGGCTCCCCGTGTGTGCACACGTGCATCTCTGAACACACGCACAAGCGTTTCTCTAGCAAACACAGGTAGGCGTGGGATTCTGGGTTATGGGGTATGCACCTTTTCAGCTTTATTAGATATTGCCAAATTGCTCTCCACAATGATTGTACTAAATTACACCACCGCCAACACACTGTAAGATCGCACATGGCTTTCCAAGCCCTGCCAACGCTCCATATTTCCAAACTTTCTAACGTTTGCCAGTCTGATTGGGGCGGAATAGCATATAATTATTGTTTCAGAAGCGTGTGCCTTAACCACTCTTCTCCTCTTGTCTACACTTCTTGACGCTTCATTTATGCAAAATGGAGAAAATGCCTTTGTCTGTTTCACGGAGGTGTAATAAACTCTGCTGGCAGAGTGTCTGCGTGTGCTTCCTGAATGGTGAAATGCTGCCTTTTGTACGTCGCTGCTGCTGGGAGAGAAATTGGGTCGCGTGTGCGAGGCAGCCACTTGACAAAAACCTAGCAAAATTTCCCACGTATGTGTTTTTCTTTCAACTTCGTAAACCAATGCAAAATTATAGCAAAGTTGTGAAGCTGAGAAGGGCTGTCTAAATGTTATCATTTATCACATTTACATATACCCTTCCTGCCCTTCCCTTCTTTCCGCCGCTCTTTCTGTACACGTATATGCTCACACATGATTTTCCCAACGACTTCACCTCTGAACATTCTCCCAAAAATAAAAAAGAAGACATTCTATTGTATAATCAAAGAATAGTGGCCCAAACCAGCACAATTAATATAAATAACATACCATAACCTTCAGCTCTCACTCAAACTTTATCCAGTCTCTTTGCAGAGGTTTTTTTTTTATCAAAATGGATAGATCCAATCCAATAATTCATATCTTCACTGTCACATCTCCAATCTTTTACTACAGAATAATTCTTCAGTCATTTAAGCACCAGATTTTTTTCCCTCCCTGGTGATACGAGAGTTGAACTCAGGGTCTAGGACTTGGTATCCAGGCTCTCTACCACTTGAGTGACATGCACTCATAGGCCTCTCTGTTGGCCTGGGACCACGATTCTCCCATCTCCTCCACTCGAGAGTACCTGGGATTACAGGTGTGCACTAGTATGCTAAGCCCCAGGATTTTGTGATTTTTGAAGGGCATTCATCAGTTACTTTGTAGAATGTTCCTCAGTTTTTTTTTCTTGGGTTTTTTTTTTTTTTTTTGCTCACAATCAGTTTCCAGGGTGCACATTTTTGACAGGCACACTACAGAAATAATACCCCATGCTTCTCAATGTGTTGCCCGTCTTACAGCAATACTTAATGCTGGGTTATGACATTTTTAGGTTTCTATTTTTCCCTTTTTCATGAGACGCTGGGAACATTTCCTGTATAGCAATATAGACGCAATGATTTACTCGGTTATAGTGTGTGACTGCCCTGATTTCTCTCAGTGTCTCCAATTTTTCCATGTTTGACCAGTGGCCACTCCTTCAGGTGAGAGTCTGTGTCTTTTGGGGTGTCCCTGCTTTTCTTGGTGCTTCTTTATTTCCTGGCACAAGGAAGGGCCCCAGGTCTGTCTCCTGCCTCCTCAGATCCTGTCTTAGAGTCAGCCACTCTCCAAGGGTCCCTGGCTCCTTTGAACAAATGCACGCGTGACTGCTGGGCCCTGCGGGTCTCTCAGACTGCATTCTTGCCTGTGCTCCACTGTTTTTATAAATCTATCATGACGAATTCTGCACTGTTCTATTTGTTTGGTGGGGGGGATGGGGGGGGTGGAGGTAACTGCCGCACATTTTAAAGAAGGGCTGCTCAAGCTGGGAGCTAGTGGCTCACGCCTACAATCCTAGCTACTCAGGAGGCTGAGATCTGAGGATCTCCGTGTGAGGCCAGGCAGGAAAGTCCGTGAGATTCTTACCTCCCATTAACCACCGGGAAACTGGGAGTGGTGCTGTGGCTCAAAGGGGTAGAGGCTGAGCGAAAGAGCTCAGGGACGCAGTGCCCAGGCCCCGAGTTCAAGCCCCAGGACCGACAAAAAAAAAGAAAAAAAAGAATGACTGCTCATTACATATTTTGAGGCCGACTTGACCCCTAAGACAGTAATTACACCTCCCCTTTGAGAGTCAAGAGACCACTGAATAGCTTCAAGATGCCAGGAATTGCAAGCAGTGTGCTCACCCCAGTGAGCACAGACACCAGAAGAAGACACCAGCAGGCAAGGGCCCTAGCTGGTTGTGGTTATTCCAGTACAACGAAGCAGAGAGCAGATCTGAATTCTGCTCTCCCTCTCTCTCTCTGTCTCTCTCCCTCTCTCTCTCTCTCTCATCAGTCATGAGGCTTGAACTTAGGGCCTGGGTGCTATCACTGAGTTTTTTTCCCCTCAAGGCAGGCACTCTACCACTTGATCCACAGCCCCACTTCTGGTTTTCCTGGTGGTTCATTGGAGATAAGTCTCACAGACTTTCCTGTCCAGGGCTGGCTTTGAACCTAGATCCTCACATCTCAGCCTCCTGAGTAGCTCGAATTACAGGTGTGAGCCACCAGTGCCTGGCTCTAGACTTTGCTCTTTTAGAGAAGCATTGAAGTTAACCTTTGGCCTGCAGTTGGCCTTGTGGAAGCACAGCCGCCTCAGAAGCTCTAGAATGGGGTGGCACCCTGTTTCCTCATTGTCTGTAAGTAGAAGGCTGGGGATGACTGTATACAAGGACGGAGGACAGGGCGGGGAGGAAGCTGGGGCCTGGCTGCTTGTTACCCGACCACAGGCGAATGGCATTGCAGACAAGCTCCTTCCTAGCCACCAGCGCCGCGCCGGGCAGGACTGTGAATGGTTCTGGCATCTGTTTTGTTGTGTGTCAGGCCCACATACTGGGCCTGCTTGTTTCCCTCCAATAGCAATTAGCACCGTGGAAAAAGCCCTGTGTCCTGGGCTTATTCACAAGAATAAACATGTCCTACGCTGCCAAGAATGACAACTAATCACAGAGGGCTGCGGGCGCACCTGCCCTTTCATCAGGCTTTTGTTTTACAACAAGGGGGTTGGTGCACCCCCAAGGCGCTGGGTTGACCTGGGGGGTATGTGTGCAGCTACACACAGGGGAGTGGGGGGGCCCAAGGGACCGATCCAGGGTGTGCAGAAGCCTGGGTTAAAGCAGTGCCCACCACTAGACGCCCCTCACACACCAGATTCAGAGAAGAAAGAGCAGCCGGGCCCCCGCCTGGTGGGGAAGTTCTCTTCTCATCCCAAGAGAGCTTGGGCGGCCGCATTTGCTGTCTGTCATGTATTGATTCCAGTTTTATTTAAGTTGGGCTGATTAAGGCATCGTTTATATTCAGGTATAGAGTGATTCTACTGTCTCGAAAACATAATCTCTTCCTCCTTCTTCTCCTTCCTCCTCCTCCTCCTCTTCTTCCTCCTCCTCCTTTTCTTTCTCCCTCCTCCTCCTCTTCTTCATCTTTCTCTTCCTCTTCTTCTTCTTCTTCTTCTCCCTCCTCCTCCTCCTCCTCCTCCTCCTCCTCCTCTTCTTGTTCTTCTTGTTCTTCTTGTTCTTGTTCTTCTTCTTCTCCTCCTCTTCCTCCTCCTCCTCCTCCTCTTCTTCTTCTTCTTGTTCTTCTTCTTGTTCTTCTCCTCTTCTTCTTTCTCCTCCTCCTCTTCTTCCTCTTCTTCTCTTCTTCTTCCTCCTCTCCTCCCCCTCCTCTTCCTTCCTTTTCACCAGCAGCAGTGACAACAGTCTCCTCCTCCCCCTCCCCCTCCCCCTCCCCCTCCCCCTCCCCCTCCCCCCTCCCCCTCCCCCTCCCCCTCCTCCTCCTCCTCCAGCTAACATTGATCCAGAACCCGCAGAGGCTGAGAGAAGCTGAGAGGGCGGGCATAGTTCTCCGTGATGGAGCTTTCGCCAGTCTGAGGGAAAGCTCCCCACAGTCACCTGAAGCACGGATTTTGATTTGCATCTGACAGTCTTTCTGTTTATTCATTTATTTTGGAGGCTCTGTAAAAAGCCCTTTCATGAACAGCATGGTTCTAACAGTAGATCACAGTAAATATACACACATCTATATGTGTGTATATATATATATTTCAAATCTGTTTTTTTGAGGCAGGTTCTAGTTGTGTGGCTCAGACTCGCCTTGAACTTGCAATCCTCACAAGTGCTGGGATGACAGGCGTGCACCACCATGCACAGCCTTATGATTTCTTACATTACAAAAGAAAACACTGGATATCTTATATTGTTCCCCTCCCCCCCCCCCCCCGCCGCCCGCCCCTCTTTTCTGGTGAAATGTTATTCATTTTGGAAGTGGAAAAGGAATTGGAGCCGCGAGCTGTGCAGGAAACGATGCTCACTGCGGATCTGTTCCATCCATCAATGTCACCGAGGGCCTTTGGGTGCACACAGGTTGCCAGCGGAAGGAAATACTAAGAAGTCCTTTCGCTTCTGGTTAAATCCCTTCCACCGAAATTTATTAAACATCTACTTTGTGCCTGGCCTATATTGGAGTCTGAGGACACAGAAAACAACCAAACACACCCGCTACCCTCAGCAGGCTTCACGTGGACCCAACAGATTTGAGAGGAGCAGAAGGACGCGTCTGCTAGCAGAGAACCTGGGAGTAGCAGGATCTGCTGCAGGCATTTTTTTTTGGCAGTCCTGGGCCTTGGACTCAGGGCCTGAGCACTGTCCCTGGCTTCTTCTTGCTCAAGGCTAGCACTCTGCCACTCGAGCCACAGCGCCACTTCTGCGCCATTTAATGTATACGTGGTGCTGGGGAATCGAACCCAGGGCCTCATGTATATGAGGCAAGCACTCTTGCCACTAGGCCATATCCCCAGCCCATGCAGGCGTCTTTTAACCCCTGCAAAGTTCTCTTGCTGTGTCTTGTCTGTCTGTCTGTCAGTCCCTGATTAGGCCACGGCCTCTCTGGAGCATTTGAAGCCTCCTCTGGCTCTATCTGTGGGACTGACATAGGGAAAGGAGCTCTAACAGAAAACCTCAGCCTTTAGATGATCTGGCACGCATTTATTAGAAGTATGAAGGACACGAATGGTTCAGAAGCCTACGATCTACATCACTTCTGTTGAACGGGAAACTTAAAAAAAGGATTTTATCATGCGGTTAGAAAATTCAACTGTAAAACCAAACCAAGCCAAACCAAGACAGCTATAAAATCAAAATAAATGCTCACTGCTCTCTCCACGGGCCGTCTCCATGCCTCGGTTCAGGAACATTTTCCCCATGCTTCTACCATCAAAATTTATATACAAAATACACTCAGTAGGGTATGTAATCCATTTCTGCCTTTTCTAACTTCTTAAATCAAAGCACTGATAACAAAGTGCTTGTCTGCATCTAGTGTTTTCACGCAACAATACATGCAGAGCAGGTTTCTCTGTCAGTTCCTTTAGATCTATCATTTCCTTTTTAATGGCTACATAGTATTCTACCAGAGGATCTACTACGCACAAAAAAGCAAGTCTTCCTCTTTGCTAGAAACCAAGCTTTAATAAAGGATCTTTTTGTACATAATTTGGCATACTCTGGGGGCACACTGCAAATCCCTATAAGTGGAAAGCTGTATAAAAATACATGTTGTGGGATGTTGGTAGCTCACACCTGTAACCCTAGCTACTCGAGAGGCTGAGATCTGAGGATGGCAGTTCAAACCAGCCTGGGCAAGAAAGTCTGTGAGACTCTCATCTCCAATTAACCACTAGAAAACAACAAGTAGAGCTGCAGCTCAAAGTGGTAGAGTACGAGCCTTGAGTAAAGTTTAGGGACAGCACCCAGGTTCTGAATTCAAGACCCAGGACCAAGAGAAAATAAGACTGAGAATGTAGCTTAATAGCAATGTGCTTGCGTAGCATGCAAAAGGCCCTAGGGTTGTTCCCAGCATGACAAACACATGAAAGAATGCATGTATTTATTAATTTATTTGCCTGGTACTGGGGCTTGAACGCAGGGCCCTCTGCTCTCTAAAACTTGAGCCTTGTGCACAGGCTTTTTGCTTTTGAGTCTCAGTCAGGGCGATGTGCTAACTCTGTTCATGGCCGCAGACCTGTACACGGGCTGGTCTTGAACCACACAACCCTCCCATCTCTGCCCCCGCCAATGGCTGGGCTTATGGGCACCATTCATCATATGCAGCTGTACTTAAATATATGTATTTTTAATAGCTTTCATCAAATGTCCTCTTACACACTTCCTTCTTTGTATTTCCTACCACGAAGGGTAAGGGATACAACTCCTTGCCAGGAATTTATCTTCGTAAGGGTTGTGCATCTTTGACGATTTCGCATGACCTTTTACTATTACATTGCTTTTCACCCCCTTCTTTTATGGGACAGGGTCTTGCCATGTAGACCAGGCTGGCCACGAGTTCACGCACCGCCTGTGTCGGCTGGGATTCCAGGTGTGCGCTACTATGCTTGGCCTCGTGGTTTCTTTTTGTATTAGGCTGTTGAGCTTCACTGGTTTGCACACCGCTGAAGGCCTCAGTCCCTCCCTTTGTGGTTTTGGATCTGTGTGTTCCTTTTCCAAAAGTGTGGCCCTGTAAGGATCCTCAATTCCTCGGAGGTTTCTCCTGTAACTTCGAAGCTTTTGATCCTTTGATCCATCTGGAATTTATTTGGGTTTATGGATGCCCCTTTGTTTTCTGTTCCCCCGCCTCCACGCCCCCAAATGTTAGTCCAGGTGTTTCATATCATTCATTAAGTAATGCACGTATTCCTAACCGACTCACTTTGTGTTCGCGTCTTTATTTGGTGTGTAGGTTGCTCTGTGAATTCTGTCTTGAGTCTATCCATCTGTCTTCTTTTCTTCAGTAGTACCAAATTGCTTTAATTATTGCTGCTTCTTAATCTGTTTTGATAATCTGATAGGAATAATTTACTCTATTACTCTTCCCTAAACCCCTTCCCCGAAATTTCCTAGCGATTAGATATTTATGTCACAATAATTACCAGTATCATTTTCTTAATTTTCCCTACCAGAAAAAAAAGAAGAAAAGATGATGACTTTAAAGGAATGCTTTAGGTAGAAAGTGGGTTGTACATTTTTTGATTGATGCCCTTCATTGGTTTTAATACATTTCCTTACATCTAGGATGCTAAGTTCCCGTACTGAGTGAACGTTTATGTCATTGGATGGTTTCCCCCTCAGTTATCATGTGGTATTTCTTGTAATTTGTTAATTTGATAGACTTTATCACTTGAATTTTGAATTGGGGCCATTTTTACACTCTTGAAATGTAACTCTTCTTGTTAAGATAGTTTATGATTTATTTATTTCTTGATTGGGTGAGATTTGGTTTGTAACTTTTCTCGTTTTGATCTTGTCAGGTTTGGTGGTCATACCAGCCTCTCTATATAGTTTTTTTTTTTTTTTGGCCAGTCCTGGGCCTTGGACTCAGGGCCTGAGCACCGTCCCTGGCTTCTTCCCGCTCAAGGCTAGCACTCTGCCACCTGAGCCACAGCGCCCCTTCTGGCCGTTTTCCATATATGTGATGCTGGGGAATCGAACTGAGAGCTTCATGTGTAGGAGGCAAGCACTCTTGCCACTAGTCCATATTCCCAGCCCTAGTTTTTGTTTTTTAAGGTACTAGAGTTTGAACCCAGGGCCTCAGACTTGCTCAGCTAGTGCTTAACCACTTGAGCCATGCCTCCAGCCTGGCTTTTAATTGGTTAGTTCAAGATGGAATCTTGTGTACTTTCTTGCCTGGGCTGGCTTCACACCATGACTCTCCAGCTTCCTGAAGAGTTGGGATTACAGGTGTGAACACCAGAGCCAGACACCTGCGAGTCTCTTCCCATGAACGGGGACACATTTCGCTTCTCTATTTTCAGAAATAATTTGTCAGAGACCTTTTCAGTTCCTGAACTTTTAGCAGAAATTTGGAAACCTTTCCAAATGTACCGTCTTTTGTGGTGGAAGGTATAATTTATATAGTCAAGTAAAAAAAAAATTGAACAGTAACATTCTCCTTGGGGATATGAGGTATTTTGTATATGTATTTTCTTTGTTTGTTTGTTGTTGTTTTTTACCAGTCCTGGGGCTTGAACTCAGGGCCTGAGCACTGTCCCTGGCTTCTTTTTGCTCAAGGCTAGCACTCTACCACTTGAGCCATAGCGCCACTTCTGGCTTTTTCTATATACGTGGTGCTGAGGAATTGAACCCAGGGCTTCATGTATACGAGGCAAGCACTCTACCACTAGGCCATATTCCCTACTCCTATATATGTATTTTCTAGATAATTATGATTTTCTTCTGTGCTTCAAATTTGTTGGTTCAAAATTATGTCTCTAGAATTTTCAATCTCTCTTTCGTTAAGTCTCTTCTGTTCTTCATGTTGTGAATTCTTAGGGTTGTTTTTTTTTCTGTGCCAATGACAGGGGTTTGAACTCAGGCCATAGGCAATGTCTCTTGAGCTTTTTTGCTCAAGGCTAGCATTATACCACTTGAGCCACAGATCCACTTCTGGCTTTTTAGTGGCCGATTCCATTGTGTCTATGTTAATGTCTACATCCATCCATCTACCATCTATGTGTGTATTTATGCATATATGTATGTTTGTGTCTGTCTGTTTATCTATCATCTCAGTCTCTTATCATCTAGTATCTATCAATCATCATTCAATCAATCAATCTCTTATTTGCTTCTCTTTTACAATCTCTCAATTGATCATCTAGTTCTTATCTATCTGTTCTGTCTATATCTTATCATCTATTCTCTAATAATCATCTATCAATCTATCTCCTGTCTGTCTCCTCTCTTATCTGTCACCCATAATCAATCAATCAATCAATCAATCTATCTATCTATCTATCTATCTATCTATCTATCTATCTATCTATCTGTCATCTGTCTCCATCCATCCATCCATCCATCCATCCATCCATCCATCCATCCATCTCCCTTCCTGCCTCCATTAGGATTTTAGTGGCCAGTCTCCTAATCTAAAAGCCTCAGCTAATGGTGGTTGGCCATTTCCCCTCTCCCACAAGCCCCCCCTCCCCCCCCCCCCCGCTGCTCTCCTCGGGGAGTTTGGGGAGGTTTATTTCTGTATTTAGGGACTTGAATTTGTTAAATTCTCTATGTCATACGACGTTTACTCCATGCCTCTGCCCAGCAATACAGTGAGCCTCAGCAGCAACTTCAACCTGTACACAATAATCTTCACTCCACACCTAATTCTAAATTTACTGATGACACAGTGTGTGTGTGGGGGGGAGAGGGGAAGAGATGGGGGTGGGGGAAGGGTGATGATATTGGGGACTCATTAGATGATAAAGTTTCTAGGCCATATTTATTAAGCTTTTTTATTTTTTTTCCTAACCCAGCAGATTGTGTAATAAATTTCCTCTGATCTAGTTGCTTGTGTTGTTTGATTTAGGAAAGCAGGCATTGGAATAGTAATAGTTTTTCTGTATTGTATTTCATACAGTATTATTACTTACATGGTGCAGGTTTGCCTAATGATAAAATCAATAAAATGTAAAGAAATCATACCCCTCATTTCTTTGCATATTTCTTTCCTCTCTCTCTCCTCTCTCTTTATCTCACTGGCTTCTTTATTTATTTAATTTTTTCCCCCCAAAAATCTTGTCACATAGCCCAGGCTGGCCTTGAACCTGTGGTCTTCCTGCTTCAACTTCCCAAGTGCTGGGATGATAGGCATGTATCACCATGTCTGGTCTCCATCATTTTCATTTCTGTCTCCTAACATGTGGGGGAAATTTCTGTTGCTTAGATCAGACCAAGTATATACAACATACTAAGCTTTTTCAGGCAGGGCCTTTTCTAGGACCTGAGAAGTTGGTGAAATCACACAATGTATATTTCCGCTCCCTAAATTCCTTAGGATGAGTGTACCTGCCTTACAAGGTATGTCAAAATTTTTTCCTTGGGGCTGAGGATATGGCATAGTGGCAAGAATGCTTGCCTTGTATACATGAAGCCCTGGGTTCGATTCCCCAGCACCAACATATATAGAAAATGGCCAGAAGTGGCGCTATCACTCAAGTGGTAGAGTGCTAGCCTTGAGCAAAAAGAAGCTAGGGACAGTGCTCAGGCCTTAAGTTCAAGGCCCAGGACTGGCAAAAAAAAAACAAAAACAAATTTTTTTCTCACCAGGCCTAGCTAAGTGCTTGCCATCCACTTGCTAAGTTGATTTACAAAACATAGTTGGCATGAATTGTAGGGTTTTCATACTGATGAAGCTCTAGACAGACCAACTGCATGTAGACCTCCTTGTTTTCTACCTAATGAAAATACTTATTTCCAGGATGAACTGAAAGTCACCCAGGCTGTACCTAATGCCAGCTGTACCCAAGATGACAAATATTCTCAAGGGCATTCCTGGGACTTCGGTGACTAAAGCCAGCCCAGGCAGCCTGGCTTTGAGCTCAAGGCGACCAACCCATTTGTCTCCCTTTATTGGGCACAGGGAAGCTTCATTAAAACTCCTGAATATCAACATGGGTTGATACAGATAGGGTCTATTGTTTATGAGGGGGAGAACTCCCTAAATTATAGGGTGAATTACATACATTTCGATGTCTACATTTCTGTCCAGAGGTCACCAACGTGTTCAGTGAAAGCTGAGAGGAAAATAAAAGCTGGCACTGGTGGCTCACACCTGTAATCCTAGCTCCTCAGGAGGTTGAGATCTGAGGACCACAGTTCAAAGCCAACCCAGGGAGGGAAGTCTGTGAGACTCTCACCTGTAATGGAAGACCAAAAAGCCCGAATGGAGCTGTGGTTCTGAGTGGTGGAGTGCCAGCCTTGAGAGACAAAAGCACCAGGACAATGCCGAGGCCCTATGTTCAAACCCCAGGACCAACAACTCTTCCCCTCGCCTCCCACCAGTGAGAGAAATCACTGGTGCTTTTCAGATTCATTCTTTGAATTCCTCTGCCTTACTTAGGGTGAGAAGAAAGGTGGATCTTTCAGTTTTTGTGTCCCCAAATAAACATTCTTGGAGGCAGACACCTATTCTTTTCTATTAATTTGGTGAACGATTATATGAAGGAGTCAGTCTCTCCAGTTGAACAATGATAAAATGTGGATCTTGATCTTGATATTCCACTCAATTAGAATAAGCTTTTGTTGCTGAGAGTGTTGGAATTTTCTGGTAAGCACTCTGAGATAAGTGTCTTTTTTACCAAACACTTTGCATTTTTTCTGTTAAATTACATGTAGAATTGTTTTTTCCTGAAAAGTTCCTATTTTGTCTTGGTAGCTTGGCCCTGGTTAATCACATTATAGTTACACCCTTTTTCTGCTGTGCTTTAAGACATCCTGCGCCAAGCCCCTGGAATTCAGTTGCATCCTGGGAATTAAGCCACACCCCGTTTGCAGATTGTGAAATGAGCTCAGCCAATGGGAGCAGAGAGGTGGGGCCTGTTGGGTTAGGGATAAAAAAGGAGCAGCCTGCCTGCCCTGTGCCCTTGCTTGGTCTGATTCCCTGCAGAAGTAAACTTTGCCTTGTCAAGTTCCTTTGGAGTTGGTGTCCTTATTCCCACCCCACACCCCAACATCCCAAGCTATTTCTAACAGCACCTTCAGCAGTAACTCACTAGGACCACAGTAGATAGTCAAAATGGTCAGCCGCTTCCAGAATACTTACTTTGGACAAGATATTTATCATGAAGGAGAGGGGTTCTTGACTGTTTGAATTTCCAATTTTTTTAACCTCTTCACTGCCTGTTTGACTTCTTATTTCCTATTTTAATTGAACTAATTATTTTTTGATGCTGGTATTGGAGCTTGAACTTAGGGCCAGCTCCCTTTAGTGTCTTCTTTTTTTCCTCAAGGCTAACACTTTACCACTACCAGCCTTTTCTTGGTTAATTGTAGGTAAGAGTCATATATTTTCTTGTCCAAGCTGTCTTTGAACCATGATTCTCAGATATCAGCCTCCTAAGTAGCTAGGATTAAAGGCATGAGCCACCAGCACCTGGCACTTCACTAACCTACTTTTAAAATCTGTTTTATTTAATTCTCATGAAGAAATGAGTTTTTATTCACTGCAGAAACAAATACAAAGAAAAGACAAAGAGAAAATTGATGCTGGCCTGCCTCTTAGTTAAGTTGGCTTAACTCAATGTTAAGTCACAAGATACATTCTCTCAAATCATTTTTTCAGAAATACAAATCAAAATCAAATATCAACATCTATTCCATGTGTTGTTACAGATTAAGAACATTAAGTGGAACTCGTGTTGAATATCTAGCCCAGCCCAGCCCTCTTTAAACAGCACAGGATAGAAAGAATGTGTGTGGCAGAACTGGAATGCTCTAATGATTGCTTATTTTGTAACCTGCTTTTTACATTTGCAGAAGGACTGTGCAACCTTGTGCAAGTCTCTGAAGGCTCTGCTTGGATTCATGGTTGCACAGTTGTGCACACTGCATAAAATGTACCAGAACTGATTACCAGAATCACTGTTGGGAATTTACGTTGTATTCCCCCCATCCCCAGATATTTTTAAATCTACATTTAGGTACATATTCTTTTTTTTTCTTCCTCAGCATACCTTTTATAAAAGAATCCTTCTTTATAAATACATTTCACCTCCTCTGGGCATTTTGGGGTCTGTGTGTGTGTGTGTGTGTGTGTGTGTGTGTGTGTGTGTGTGTGTACACTGGAAATTGTGGTTCCTCTTGCTAGTCTGGGTGGGGTGGGGGGGACACAGAGGCACCAAGTGTGTGCTGGGATGAAGACCCAGGATGCAGCCCCCGCAGGAGACAAGGCCCACGTAGGTGCTTGAAGAAGTGGAAAGAGTCCAGTGGAGGGACGTGGTGAGAGCCAGGAATTCCACTGTGCACATGTTTACCTCACACCAGGCGAGTTCTACTAAACCATTCAGGCCTGGAAAAAGCAAAACTGCAAGACCCAAAACTCCCAAGTGTGTCGTCCACTGACAAAGGGCACAGAATTCACAGTGTGGGTTGACATCTAGGCATTTCCACACCACAACAGAACATGCAGTATGTCAGACCCGGGGGACACCTGAAGGAATCTTCTCTTTTCCCCTTCCATCAGGAGTAGCTCAGCCTCCTGAGTCACTATAGAAACCTTTGCATAGGAGACAATGTGAGTGTGTGTACACACACACACACACACACACACATATATATATATATACATATTTCTTTTTTGACATATGATGCCTGGGCAAGTCAAGTCCACCAGGGTGTGTGTGTGTGTGTGTGTGTGTGTGTGTGTGTGTGTGTGTGTGTGTATGTGTGTATTAGGGGGAGGGGTGGGTGGAGTTTCCACATCTTATCCATATTTATACTTTATATGTCAGGCCCCCTTTATTTCCTCAAGAATCTAAGATTCAGTAGGCTCTGGGGAAATAAGTATTGTAAAGTTGGCAGGTAGAAGGAGGTTTTTTTTTTTTTTTGGCTGTTGTTTTTCAAACATATTACACATACTTTTACATTATTAAAAACACACGCACAGGCACAATACCATGTCCCCCCAGAAGCCTCTTTGGCTTGATTCGTGTCAAGCCTGGTGATTTATAAGATTGTTTGCATATATTATATTTTAAAAACACATATTGGCTTTTGTAAAAAAAATGCGTATTTATTATATGTTTTGGAATTCATAATAAGTGCCGGAAATGCTGCCTCTGCCTCGCTAGGACTGAGACAGTCTGTCATGAAAACACATTTCTGGAAGGGATAAATGTCTTCCATGGAGTTAACTGCTTCTTCTCTTTGCAGCTCCAATGCATATGCTCTCTCTCTCTCTCTCTCTCTCTCTCTCTCTCTCTCTCTCTCCTCTAACTTCCTTCATCTTCCTCTTTCCTTCTCTTTGGTCTCTCTCTGTTTCTCTTCCTTACACACACACACTCTCTCTCTCTTCCTCTCTCTCTTTCTCGCTCACACTCCCCCTTTCTCCCTCCTCCCCTGTGTCACACCCTTCCCATAAATAATAAAAGCAGTAATGGAACAAACAGAGCCAGAAGAATGCTCTGTTAGGAATAAATTTGATTTTTAAAGCCACACCAAAACCCATCAGATGAGGTAACCTTGTGAGAAGCAGCAGCTCATTGTGCGCTCCACAGACTGGGCTACTCCCAAACTATGGAAATGGCTCTGTGCACCCCTGCAAAGTGTGTCCTCCCAATCCCCCCCATCCACATCCGGAGTGCAGTTGAAAATCCAATTGTGTGGTTAGTGCCTGGGCGGTCCCATGGTAAGACTGTGTGTGTGTGTGTGTGTGTGTGTGTGTGTATGGGGGGCTGTCATTGCACAAGCTCAATGCAGATCCTAAAGTGGGGGCCGTCCACACTCAGCACGAGGCTGAGCAGCATCTGTGCTGGCAGAGATGGGCGACCTGTGTCTGCATGAAGGCTCTGACCCTGAACAATTGCTTTTACACCTTGATCTCTCAGTGGAGGTGGGGAAGAAGGAGAAGGGAGGAAGGAGGAAGGAGGAGGAGGAGGAGGAGAGAAGGGGGAGGAGGAGGGGGAGGAAGAGGAGGAGGAGGAGAAGGAGGAGGAGGGCCACACTTTCTTTTTCTTAGGAAGAGGATTGCAGGGGGGCCATGGAGAACATTCAGAATTATACCTCAAAAAGGAATCTGTGGGTTGGGGTGGGGGGGGGGCGCAGGTCCCCTGGTTCCAGACAGAAGCTAAACACGGCCTCCTTGCTTGAAACTCTGCTCTCCACCCTGTGCTCTTAGCATAGCAAGGAAAAGTGAGCGCAGGCATGGAGACCCTTCCTAAAGGGCCCCCGTGAACAAGGGAGCGTCTGCGAACTCGCACCGATCAGATCAGCGCCCAGACTGAGAGCTGATGGGGTTTGCTTCACCAAACCAGCTGGAAGGCGCCTAGGGGAGGCCCTGGGTCCGGCCCCGCAGCTCAGTCCCGCGGTAGCTGCGGGCCAGATGTGGGACTCTGCCTGCCTTCCTCAGCGGGGCCTGCGGGTTATCAACCCCTCCTACTGTTGTCACCCACTAACTCCGTTTCCCCCCGCAGGGGTGTCCATCTCAGCAGCTTCCTCGACCTTACACAAGAGGCAGCTCCGAGAGCCAAGATTACGTCTTCAGTGCACGATGGGCCCGTCCCGGTAGCTTCAGTAAATAACCGCCCCTTTTCACATGGATTATTTAGAATTTCTGATGAAACTGCAGAAATGTCAATGGGGGGCGGTGGGGGGCACGCGCCACCAATCAGAGCACGGCTCGGTGACCTCTCTCTTCTTCAGCCAGACAGCTATTAGCTTCAAGGGGGAAAAAATTCCTCCTGTCTCTTGTTATACCTTTTTTATGATCTAGGATGCTGTTCATAATGACTTTGCGTTACATAAAACAGATGCATTAATGTCACCAAGTCACCAAAGTACTGAATCAACCCTCTCCTTCTGAAAGGAAGCGCACTGGGGAAAGACGGGAGGCCATGTCTGAACCGGGGCTCCTCTTCTAAAATGGGGGGTCCTCTTTGAAGAAGAAGATTTAAAGAGCCCTGTGTCTAGCTGATGGCTCTCCAAAGTGGGGGGGGGGGGCGGACACACTGGAGGGAGTGGCTTGAGTGGATGATTCCAGGCTCCTCAGATCTGAGGGCACCTGTGTGGCATTCGTGTGACACATTCCTGTTCTAGCCATTCAGAGTGCAGGTAGACAAAGGTGTGTGTGTGGCGGGGGGGTGGCTGTGGTTTCTCAACCAGCCACAATTCCACCCTTTTGGTGGGAATGGAAGGGGTGCTTGCAAGCACTCTCTTTAGGGGAACCCAGCTAGCTGTTTGCAAGGCATAGGAGGAACTACCCGGCTTCCCTCCCTGGGAGGGGCTATGCCCAAGACTTTCATCTCTGAGGAGGGTCGTGGGGGCAAGCAGGAGTGCCTAAAGAATCTCTAGTGGCTCCGAAGCTGGTGGCTCCCGTGGCAGCTGAGAGCATGTGGAAGGTGGAGGCCCCTAGAAGATGGCCCATCATGAAGTGAGTCCAGCTCCAAGGCAAAGCCCATCTCAGATCCGCAAGAGCCTACCCAGGCTGGGTCACACCGCCCCAGTCCCTTGGCACCACAGGTCCGAAGATGCCAGGAAGATGCATCTCAAGTCAGCCATGTGAGTCACTTCACAGACAACCTCAGAAAATGCAACAGAACACACGTAAACGTCACCCACAGTCATTTGTAAAACTCGACGGTGATTGATCCTTCATGGAGAAAGAAGTAGAAGGAGGAAAGGCTCATGATGACCTTGGCTATGGTTAGCATACATGGCTGAGCCCAGCGCAGGTGTTCCTGTAGAACCAGAACATTCCCCAGGGGGATGACAAAGGTGCCTTCCATCTCAGAGCCTGCAGAGAAATTCTAGCCACCCTGCTCCCCGGCGACGGACCATGGCAGTGTCAGTGGCTTTAATTGCTTAGTTCAAATCTAGACCCCTTTGTGAGTTACAGGCATGGCGAGCCTTGCTTTAGTAGAACATCCTTAGGAGGTTAGGTAGGAAAAGCAGAATATTTAAATTACAGAGGCAACAACAGCAGTAATCGAAGGGGGGATTTTCTTTCATGATCATCAGTTCCTTTCCAACCATAAGCTAAAATATGTCCTCAATGGGTCTAGGAGGATTTGTCCCATTCTTTGGTATGAAAATCTTCTTTCATGTGTGTTTGGAAGGGTCTGTCTATGCAAGATACACATTAGAAGGACACAGAATGTCTCTGGAAGAGCCCGAGGCCAGGGGTGGGCCTGGCCACCTGAATCACATGGATTTTTAAGACACGTCTGCCATCTTTGCTTGATACATGGGTTTGAAAGTATTATTTGGTTTGGAATCAGGGTTTCTGAGGCATTGAGATAGAGGACTGAATTTTCAAAAAAAAAAAAAAAAAAAAAAAAAGCAGGATGATCTATTCCGAGTTTTGGAAGGAACCAAGTTAAAAATAGCTGCAATGAACAACATGGGTTCAGGGAGCCAGAAAGTTCATGGAGGACAACTTGGCAATGGCTAGTGAAAACCGTCCATCAACTCCAGGCCATTGCTAGAAGTTCATTGGCAAAGCCAACATGGCTATAGGATCAGTGAGCCTCAGCCAAAAGACTTTGAGGATTTGCAGCCATTGGCAAGACAGGCCACGACCCATTTGCTTCATCCATTTGTCTTGGATCATGTGCAGTGCTCACTAGAAAATCCTTTGTGTTGTTCTAAGTTGTGGTGTCTGTGAGACTAGGGTTCAGCCAAAACAACTCTGCAAAACCCAGTTGGAGAGAGAGCTATTTCTCACCATCAAGGAACACATTTGAGGCATGATTATGATTCAGGTTCCATTGTACACGTAATTTAATGGCAGGGAGAGCTATTTGTATTTGTGTTAAACTTGTTAAAACTGGTTAGGATGGTTTCCCCGCCTTCCTTTCCCTTTTGCTTTTAACTGTACATTTTGTACATGCCCTTATTTTACCTCCCTGCTTTGGTCAAGAGAGTTTGCATGTGAGAGGAGGAGGGCCCATTCCTGGGATGTGGGTGCTATCAGTTTTATTTTTCCTGGCCTGGAAGGTTGAGAAACCCATTCCGGAATACCTCAACACCAGCCAGTGATGAGAACTAGCTACATCAGAACCCCAAAGCCTCTTTTCAGATAATAGCAGTCCTTCCCCCAGGGTCAGCAAGTTGCCCCTAGATTATCTACAAACAATAGCAAGGATCCGTAAGTTTAATAAGGAGCAGATTGGGCAATGTGCTTCTTTTGGAGACAGTGGAGAAGAAGGAGAAGTTACACAGCCATATGCCATTTTATAAGAGGCCTGGGACCAAGAAATCCACATAGGAGATCTCCAAGTAGAAGAAATGCAAGAAGCAGAAATGAATCCATAAGAGTTTCCTTTGTGGGTAGCTATGTGTCTTTGCAGCCAATGGCTCAGTTATCTGGTATGTCTACCTCTCAGTTGTCTTGAAATTAAACTGGAGCCCCATGTATAATCTTTCTGTCTCCCTCTTCTCTCTAGCCTTCAGGCTCTTCTGCACTAAAAACTACTGTGTTGTAGAAGTGACAGAAAAAACAACTCACATGTGTCTAGGTATTTGCTGTTTTGGAGAAAGCATTGGTGTGGATTTTCTTTTTCTTATCTTTTTGTTGGCCATGGGGCTTGAACTCTGGGCCTGGGCGCTGTCCCTGACCTCTTCAGCTTAAGGCTAGTGCTCTACCACTTGAGCTACAGCTCCACCTCTGGTTCTGGTAGTTAATCGGGGATAAAAGTCTTGGACTTTCTGGCTTCCAACTCCAATCCTCAGAGCGCAGACTCCTGAGGATTACAGGTGTGAACCCTGGCGGCCTTCTTAAGTGTTTCTCATGAGGTCTGAGAATTAAGCTCTAACAATAGGATGGGTGGTGGTGGTGGTGGTGGTGGTGGTGGTGGTGTGTGTGTGTGTGTGTGTGTGTTGTAGCACATTTGTTTTGCAACCTTTTCTGCAGTATTTGAAGTTCTAGCCATCTGCAGTGTTTTTAGGGCTGCCCAGTTTCCATTTTCAGGAGGAGGTAACCGCATGTGAGCTGTCATCAAATCATCTGCTTTTCAATGAACAGAGATGTAGCAGGGAAGGGATTCTGAGAGCCAGCGAATGGGTGGGCCTGGACTAGGCAGGTGACCGGTTGATGAGGCTGAAATCGGCTTTCCATACCTTGCCCAGGGTCTGAGAGGGCCAGGACCTGTCAGGATGGACGAAGCGGAACGGCAATCTGGACCAAGGCAGGGGGAGGTGGAGGAGTTGAGGAGGAAAAAAGAAATCCTTGGCTGGACTTGACCCATATTGGTAACTACGCCACAGGAATAACTCTGTCCAGATGTGGCCGGGCACAGCTTCCTCCCCGTTCCTAGCCGTACTCCAAGTAGAAATGATGCCCTGGCCAGGCGGAATGGGGTCGTGCGGTTCTGCCACAGTTCATACATCATCCTCAGAGAGGTTCACAGGTCCAGCCCTTTCATTACTGTCCCCTGTGTGCGCCTGCGTGTTTCAAGTCACTGACCTTTGTACATTCTGTTTGGAAATAACTCAGGCAATTGGTTCATACGACCAGCTAAATGCTTATGGAATTTCATTTTAAGAGACACAACTGGGGGGAAAAAGCATAAAAACGTCCAAACTCGCTCATTTAAAAAAACATCACTACCAGCTAAGACCCGCCTAAGTGCGATGTAACAACTGAATTATGAAGATGACGGAAATAAAGTCCGGGAAGGAAGGAGGAGAGGATGTTAATAGGTCTGCCAGATCTTCAACATGGAAAATTAACACGAAGCAGCCATATTTCTAGGCCTCATTCTGAAAATACACCCAAGGACAGACAGTACAGGCTTACTAATGTGAAGATAATATATATGAGCGCAATTAGGAAATTACTGTCTTTTACCATGCTCAAGATTGACTCGTACATTAGAGAGCCTAACAAATTTGCCAGAGAGCAATTCTGTTAATTGTTTCCTTCTTGCTTTTCATTTCT